>NW_010552507.1:41936-110287 GCF_000687285.1 Phaethon lepturus
CAACTGGCCGCAAGGCATAGCTGAGCCCCTCAGCCAAGATGGTGGCACCTCGGGGAAAACAGATATATATGAAAGGGCAAAACATAAGTAAGGAAAAAAATGTGAGAAACAACTGTGAAGACACCGGGGTTGATGAAGAAGGAGGGGTAGGACATACTGCAGGCACCAGAGCTTAGATGCTCCTGTAGCTTGTGGAGGACACCATGGTGGAGCATATGTGTCAGGCTGAATATTTCTCCCTCTGCCACCTAAGCTCTACAGACTATGTCTCTGAATTTGTTTACCCATGTTGTTATCAGAGCTCCTGATTGTAACAGAGGCATCAACTATGAAAGCAAGAAAGACAATGAGCTCAAACCAGGCACAATGCCAGTCACTTTGTATAGATATGTAATATATTTAAGATAAAGTTATTTAATTAATAAAATATCTATGATAAAGTTATACCTTACCCACGCCCAGATAACGCCACAGTTTCTCCTTATTAATTATCCATTTTCACATAATTTTAACCCAAGAAAGAGGGCCTAATCCAGGATTTGAAATAGGAGAGAGTAATGGTCTTTCAGTTCATATGATATATATCTAATATCTTGTCACATTTTCAAGTCATAGAGAGGTCAAGTTATCTCATTACATAAGGGTATTTTGATGTTCTCAGTTGCTGCTCTGAGGTGAGCATTTCATTACTTGCACACTTTTAACTCACATACATTTAAGCCCTACTAATGGGATTAGAGAGCTATGATGATTCATGACAGTAGGTATATTCTCCTGTAGAATTTTGCAGAACTTCCATTAGCATTAAAGGGAGTTACACACCAGAGGACCAAAGTCTATTAATACAAATAGTGTCTTCCACAGTCTTCTAAACAGCAGTTTGGGTATCCTAAAGCTCTCTAGTCATTCAAGAGAAGTGACACTGATGTCAACATTTTAGCCATGGAGATCCATCCATTCCCCATAAGCACTCACAAGAGACTCTCAAACAAAGCCCTTTTTTGTTGTAGTTAGTAGAAAGGTCTTCCATTCTTGAGCCTATTAACTTGTAGCAATAGAAATAATAGGAGTTGAGACAGGTGTAGGAAGCTTAATTCTCTTCTTGTGAGCTTCAAATTTAAAAAGGGAGTTCAAAAAAACCATGATAAAAAAGGACATTAAAATTCATGAATGCCAGTATAATATAATTTTGATCCGCACAGTTTTTCAGGGATTGTTGTCAGTTTCTATTCCACTGTTAGCCATCATTAACAGCAAATATGACAGATACACTAATGAAATCGATTTGGTCATGTTATCAATTTAATTCAAAAATGTAACCCCATTTTATTACCATGTAAGTTATAAAGGCTTATAGGCTAATGTCATCTCTCATTGTAAGGATTCTCTGCTGGACTTCTTAATAACTAAGTATAGGTTTATTTTAATTTTATTTTTTACATTTTGAATTAATTACTTCAGTACAGTAGTAAGCAAGCTGTTTTACCTCATGGTAGGACTGAAATATTGGTCAATGCACTCTAGTAAAGGAAACCTTTCAGTGAAATGAATATAGCAATACAGTATTGCCTTGGAACCTGATGCATGCTATAGCTGAGCAATAGATTACTGTGCAGCATATATTCCCTGCAGCTGACTCACTATCTAAGGAACAAACATGTTCCTAATGCCCTTAGAACTGGTGCACCCTCTTGTAAGGAAGTTTTTGAAGGTAAAGTGAAAGCAGGGTGGTCCTCAGATACATGCCTTTCATTATTAATATTAGAAGGCTCTGCAGTACATTCCTTCTTGTAGATGGCATTATGTTTTAGGAGCACTGATCAGCTGATGAAGCTGGGGTATGGCTTTTATATAGTGCTTGGAAAAATAACAGACATAAATATCATTATGACAGGTGTCACCAGATGGCATCATTATACACAGACTTCTGAATTATTTCACTGAGCGAGTAAATGTTTAAACTTGGGAAAGGTCTCACCTCTGAACACAATCTTAGGCATAATCTTAAGAAATGGAACGTGAAGTAACAACCATATTCTTTCCATTTTTATCTCCAGTTCAAGTTGGTTCTTGACGAAGAGCTGTTTTCAGAGCATCAAAAAATACCGTTGGATGCAAAGAATTGTCTTACAAGCTGATTGCCTTGTTTCCAAACCCAGGGTGTCTTTGCAAGTAAGTAGAAAGGCAACAAGCTTTATTGTTCATATACCTAGACTTCATATTCCTAATTCTTCTCCACGAGACAGGCAATGAAAGAATGATAACAACACTTCTGGAAAAGCATAATTTTCTTTTTTAGGTAAGAGAGAGACGCTGAAGAAATCCTCCATCTCTAATCCTCCATCTCTGTTCTCCTCAGAAAGGCAGCCAAAACATAGCAATTTCAGATTATGCAGCCTACCCAAAATACCTTCAGAGTATCAAACCTGGAGCCCGCTAGCCATCTGGCATGGACGTTCACAGCTAGAGGCAATATCACAAGCTGGGCTTTTAGTTTGCATTGCATTCCCCACTGCCAAAACCACACCAGTAGCCAAATCAGACTGAACATCCCTAAAATAATTCCTTTAGAACTGCTCGTAGTCATTGCAGTGGTTGTGTCTGCACAGCCCTACAGGCTGCAACCGTTCCTGACCCACCGCCTGACCTGTTGCTGTGGCTCCCAAGTGGAAGAAAAAGGAGAGGAAGCTTTCCAAGTGCCTCAAACTGCCCAAGGAGACTACAGTCACCATCGAAAGAGAAGAAACTAGCCTTGCCATGGAGCCACTTATATTTCTTCAAGTAAGCAAACAGGAAGATCTAGCAGGGCTTTAAGCTCGTAGTATTAGGTTTTGTTAGGCCATGAAGAACAAAGCATTTCTGAAGTAGAAAAAACTCTAACCTCATAGGTACAATTAAAATGACAAAGTTTTCAGAAGAGCTTTTCCCCTCCAATTTGCTGCATTTGTCTTATAGTTTAGAAAGTTTCCATGTGTTCCTGGGTTGCAAGAAGCTCTACAGCAACCCATGTATGTTCCTAGAAGAATCTCCTTTTCAAGACATACAAGATGTGGCCATTTGCTCTTCTCAGGAACTTCCTATGTCCCTAAAGATCTGCACTCTTTGTGTTCATCTGTGACCTTCATTGCATTTTGTATTCCCAAACTTGCTCTTTTCCTCCATGGCAACATTTGACACAGAGTGAAACAGCCAGGACAAAGCAAGCAAACAACCTTCCTCTCTTCCTTTTAATATACAAACAGTATGCTAAACATAACCTAAAATTAAATTGCTCAGTCGTCTTATAAACACTGATAAGGTCTACTCAGCAGTAAAGTGAATATCTTGGAAAAGAACTACCAAGATGTAGTCAATTTACGAGCAATCACCTTCCAAAAGAGAATACGTTGGTGTTTGCAATGATCTAAAAAAAGAGAGGGAATCAGACTATCCTTGGCTACTCTGATTCTACCTCTACTAGAACCTGTTAATACGAGTTTCACTACTAGTGGCTTAGCTCAATGAAAAATTTATTTTTTTGCCAAAACACATATAGTTGATCACACTGAGGAGCAATTTAACTCATCTGGATTTCTGCATGGCTCACTGCAATTCTGGGCATACACAAAGGTACTAAAACTGTGCATCAGGAACGACTACCCATTCTGAAGCAACTTGTTCCCAAGACAGAGGTTTATGGGACAGTACAATCCGCAACGGAAATCTCACATTATAGTAGTTGAAAGGCAACACTCAGTCACACTCAAGCATCACTAGTCAGTATGTCCAAAATAGCAGATGCTGCTGGCTGTTGCATTAGAAGAACAGGAAACAGGCATTCAGTTGGTTCTGCTGTTGCAGAACTTAAAGGTACGGTTGCAGTTATTCATAATTCCTATAAACACTGGGACATCTTTACAACCTAAAGAAAGCAATCACATGTGATATTTCAGATTGAGAGCTATTCTTGTTAACATATTGGCAAGAGGTATTTCCCATTTGCATCTGGTACCTCCAAAGATCCCAGCCCTTCCTCCAGACAGCAGAATTGATGGGGATAACTTGGTTCAGCTCCTGTAGTTCTGTGTCTGTATAGAAGCTTTTCCTAAGGAAGTGATGGAGAAATTTACCACCATAAACAACAAGGACCAGCATTATACCTGTTAAATTAAACTGAGGCAACGCTATCTGCTTGCTACATTTTTTTAAATAATTTCTTTTTAAATAATTATTGAAAAGTCCTTCCTTTCAGAATTCTAGCAATCTTTCATACGTGTTCCTTCTCTCGCTTTTCCACTACCTGACAAGATACTGGACAGTACTACAACATTGACCTTGGGTTACTGTCTTCTGCCTACAAATCAGCTAAATAAGAAAAAACATGATTTCTAAAGTGAGAATAATGCCCTTAAATACTGTACGTATCCTCTGTTCTTTCAGGTTTCTCTTGACTGGTTGGACAGTTAGTTGATTAATCCATCTGCAAAGCTTCTGTCCTCAGGCCCTTAAATAGGCTCTTTTTTCCCTGCCATTTGTTTTGAAGCAAAACATTCTACTCCTCTCACATTTGTCCTGCTGTCTACAGAGCATCCACGTAATGAGAAGTACCTGGAGCATAGTAAAGTGTGTTCTGTATTCTCTGCATTTCTCTTTCCTAGTAGAGTAAATGGTCCCATGCCTTTTTTTTTTTTTTTTTTGAGAAGAGGCGCCTGACATTTCCTATCAGCTTTTAAAAATTGTTAAAATGAAAACAAGCACATGACTGCATGGAATTCTAAGTGCTATCGAGTGTATTGTACCGCAGACGCTCCTACAATTGTAATAGTTTGAGTAAGAATGAGATAACAAGGATCTTGGTTGGCATTACAATTATTTGTGATTTTTCTCATTTTTGTGGGTGTTGGTTTCCTGTGCAAAGTAAGGTCATTGTTATTTACTCAGCTAGAATTCCTGCCCTTCCAGAGTTCACCCTCATGCGATTTGCTTTGCATGGGCTGCAAGTTACATGACCACTGTCATGTTGCTCTCTTCAAAATTCTGGGAAGAAATAAATATGTCTGTGGTGAAAACCAAATGCTACATGGCTTCATTAAGGAAGAATTGTGACTTGTGCCAAATTAAACATAATCTTCTTCAAACCTCCCTATACTTTTTTATTGTTTACTAATAGCATATCAATCAGACTAATATCTAGTAAAGCTGTAGTCTACGTTGCATTTCTGCTCTGGAGGCTGCTTAAACACGTTTGTGCAGAAATGACTGGAGAGTGTGGACAGAAGTGGCCCACATTTGTTTTCATGTCTCCATATGGATATGTTCTGCATATACAGGAGTAAATATATTACCCTATATGTAGGAGTAAATATATTACCCTTGCATTTGCATTAGGCACTGTGATGGGAAGGCCCTCTTTACTGCCACCAGGGCTCTGGGAGCTCCTGTTTTGCACAATGGTTTTCTACATTAACAACCGGCTCATGTTGCTACTGCCAAATTTCTGTTAGCACCTTCAGAAATCAGTAATTTCGGGTGACAGCTGATGCTAACGTTTCCTGTCATTATAGTCTCTGCCTTAGGTGGCTCACATGTATTGTCATGCCTGTGTAAGAACTCATACTAAACCACTCGTCTCTCTCCTTGAGTGTATAGCAATATACACAGGCTTCTTCATGCTGAATGAAGACAGACACTTACTCATGGTGATTTAAGCAACTGTTTGATGTAGTGCTCAGGCTCCTTAGCTAATCTGTATTGCTCTCTGCACATGCTTACATTGTTCCTTTGATTATATCAGACCCTCTACTGCTACCATAGACACCTTTGAAGTTTCTACTACTAAACTTTTTCACAGGTATTCTGAAAGTTCTTTAGAGATTTTTTTTTCCTTTATTATGTTTTTTTTGGCATTTACTTTTTTTTACATTAACATTTTTTTACCTTAGCTATTCTTTGCATGTTATTTAATAATATTTTTAGAAAAGTTGTTTTTTGTTTACATGCTAATCAACTTCGTTCATTTGCACAGGACATTTTCAATCAGTGCAGCACAGTAGAGCTGTTTAACATCACTTTCACTAGCCTAATATTGGCAACACCAAACCAAGAAAACTGTGGTCATGGCCTGTCCAAGCCAGCTGTGGAGGATATCAGTGCCACTAGCACCTTGTGCCTTGTGACTATAGATAAGTCTCCTAGGGGTCCTCCAGTGGCTTGCTGGAGCTCTGAAAAGGCATAGCTAACATAGGTTTAGCATGTGAAATCAGTGACTTGACCTAGGCACTGAGCAGCTTGAAATCAACATTAATGTCAGTCTCAAGAGCAGAATGAAAGAAATCTTTGCCTTTTTCACATATGTCCTCAGTTTTACATAACTGAGGCTATAATGGCTTTGTTGGAATGAGAAATGATAAACTGAAAATCCTGATTTCCAGTTTTCCATTTTTTGTAATATTTTGTGGCCCATTTTTTCTCTTCAGATTTTCATATGCCTCCCATAATCTGTGTAATTTACTGGTACTAACAAACCACGCAATCTCAGTGTTCGTATTTCATTCATAGTTAAAAGCAGTACAGGAACTTATGTTGATCCTCCCACAGAACGGCTCATTATTAGTCACTGTCGATTCTGGTTTATTGTCATTTACTTTCACTTTTGTCCTATTTTTTAGTTGATTTTTAATCGGTGACAGAATTACCTTTTACGTATTACCCATGGGTCTCAAATTTTAATGGGATTTATATCTCAAAAGAAGACAACCATATTATCAGTAAAGTTTTCATCTCTGCAGTTAAAATAATTTTTCTTTCTTATTTCTCTATTTCAAATTGTACACCTTTTGCCTCTCCTAGCACGTATTAAATACTAAATACTCTGAAATGAAAAATCTTTCATTTTCTCTGGTCTTGTTTTCTTTTCAGATTCCTTCTTGGCTCCCTTTCTTTATTCAAGCCCCAACTTGAAATCAGCTGTAAAATAGTGTTTTCTGCCCATCCTTATTTGCCTAAGACCAATCTGAGATTCATTGCTTCAATGTAGCATCGATTCTGTGATGTAAGAAAAAAATTAGAAAAAAGAATAAAAAAGAATTACTTAGTTGTAACTTCTGTGATTACATAATGCAAAAATACATATAAAGGTTGCATTTTTCTAGAGTGTGAGGCACACACCAAACAGTAACTGGAAGATCAGAAGAAACATAACTTCAGGGAGGACTATGATATATTTTGCCACTTGGAGAACTTAGTAATTTCAAAAAGATTCCAATGGCATCAACCGAGAGGAATCACTTAGCTGAACCGGTTTGACAGAGAAGGGTGGGATAAATAAAAAAATGTAATTTATAAATTATATGTAAAAGAAGAAAAAAAGCACAAATTACTTATTTTCTTTGCATAAAGCATATGCAACATCTTCTTCAGGTCTTTATGATTTTCACCACAAAGGCGGCAAATCACTTCCATTTGCATTAGTCATTCTCCCCAGAGAATCATTACCCAGTTCCAGCCACAAAATTACTGCCGATATTGGGGTGTCTGGGAAGTGTTTTCTGCATATTCGGAGCAGGAGGAATAAAAGTACCTGGAAATCACTTTTACCCTTAACCCATCCTGAAGTTGCTGAAAGACAAGCTGGTCTGCAGGCTAATATAATTTATACTGATGGACAGTGGCTCTTACAAGCCTTAGCAGTGGTAACCTGCTGCCTGTGCTCCCTGGGAAGCAGCGCAGTAGTTAGATGTTCTTTTACTTTACAAAGATTCTCGTCACTAGAGGAATTCTCCTCTGACTAAGCCTGCTCTGCTAAAGGCTGCCTTGGGAATCAGAAACCAGGGCTATTTTCCACTGTTTTGTGGTGGTTCTAACCCAGTCTTCACTAGGTCCATTCCAAACCTCATAGAAAATGCTATTCTACATCTTACTGATTAAATCTTTCATCTGAAATTGTTTTAAATCTTGAAAAGTTATGTGCCAAAGCCTTCCATTTTCCTTTTTCATATCTCACTCTCTCACTTTGTCCCTTTAATGGGAGGAATGACTTCTTGTGTAGATATATGTAACATCCCTAGTCAAGCCATTCCTGGTCTTTGGTTGTTACTCGTGTATATGTTATTCTTAATGTAAACCATACAAAGAGCTTTAAAACCAAATGCCACCTTTTGTGGTTTTTTATTGGGAAAGATACTGCATATATGCACGTTTTTGTGATGAAAGCTTGGTTCTAGGTTTCTTTCCCCCTTTTAACAAATGTTCCAATTCTTTTTTTATTTTTCTGTTTTTGTTTTGTTTTGTTTTATGGCTTCTTGTGTCCACATCTAGTGTTAGCTTGTGCTTGTTTCTTTCACAGAATCACAGAATCACAGAAACACTAGGTTGGAAAGGACCTTCAAGATCATCAAGTCCAACCATTAAGTGGTTGGACCATTTCCATCAGTTCAGTGGCTCAGGCAGTCAGTGCTGTGATTTTCCTGTCAACTAATCACTTTACCTGCTTCTAGTTCAGCTGTTCCTCATAGCCATATAGGCTCTTCAGATATAATGTTTAATTCTTTACTGTCTTCTGGAAACTCTAATTAGTACTCTCAATTGTGATGAATAGGCTATATTAGATAGTAAGTGCCTAGGTTAAAGATTTATGCAACAGCATGTGAGTCCAGTTTCAATAAACATGTGAATGGTTGAGGAGACCACGTGCATAAAACCCAAGCTACTGCAGAGAATAAGTGAATTGGGGGTGAGGGGGGAAGCTAAAAGCATAATTATGAAACTGGTGAACGATATGTCGTATTGATTGCTATAGTGTGTTAATATTTGCTCCATTTGATACCCCAGATGTTTAAAGCAATAGTTACATCTGTCCTTGCCTGGGCTAACAGAAAGCTACAGAGAAACTTTTTTTCAAAAAATGTTTAAAGGTTTACTACATTTCTAGAGGTTGTTTTCATTAGCCTATTATTGGTTTTCTGTATTCCTCTGTTCCATTTCAAGTGTGTTTTGAAAAAGTTACTTGTTTGCAGGCTGAGAAATGAAGAATATTTAATAGCATTCAAATAAGTCATTCCCCTCGTGTTTCAAATTTTGCTTTGGAAGAGGCACATAAAATACTTTCAGAAACAAACAATTTTTTTATGTAACTTAGTTTTGTAAAATTAGAAGTTCACAATATTCTGAAAACATATTGCTCCTGAGAGAGAAACATTTCACCACTGCTCTTAGAGTAGTAATTCACAGTGACAAAGGCAGCCAGTATATTTTGTTTGTTTGAAACTGTACGTGATGGGGCAGGAGGGAAAAGTACAAAACACATTTTAGAGTGCCTTGAGGTGTCTGTTGCACACAGGAGATTCAGCAACTAGAACTCATCTCTGATGAATAATCAGAATGTTTTGTCTTTGATATTTCTTGTCCAGAGTAGACCTTATAAATGATGTACATCTACATTTTGTTCAGCATTTAAAGTACTCAGAAAAGAAAGACATAAGCTTGCATATTCAGAATTGATTGGAAGGTATGATTTTAGCTGTAAATATTTCACACATCCGTTCTTAGATCCTCTAGTGGGATCTGGTTTCCAGAAAATAAATGACCTTAATCTGATCTGTAACTGAGCATATGAGAATGAAGGTACCCAAGACCTGAAAAGGGAAGGGTAAAACTTCTATTTAAAAACAGACTACATGTCCTCAATTTCCCATTCCATTGCTAAGGCTTCCTCTCTATACCCCCACCTTACTTATCATTTGGTGAAATTCCTTTGGTGACATCATGCTCAGGGAACAAAAGTCTCACTTATAAAAGGATTTTCTTTATTTTTCATAATTTAGCTGAACCAACACAAAACTGAATACTGTAAAGCAACAAAAATGATGTAACATCTTTAATTGTTCTGTGTTTGCTAAATAAGGCTACTACACTCTCTTTAAAATAAATCAAAACAAAGAGTTGGTAGAGTGAGGGATCTGGCTCTTGAGGTCTACATGTACAGTAAATGTATTTACCATCATTTATTGCATGACATTTTAAACCTGACATTGGTCATTCATAGTGCAGTCAGTCCATAACACTTTTCAAGTGGCTGGGCTTTAATTGCTACTTTGACACTGGTCAAAATCCTAAGATTAAATAAGAATTTTGTATATATTCACTTTACTTGAAGACAAAATGATTTATAGTTCATGTTTCCTGCAACATCTGCATTAAATAAGCCTCAGTATTAGAGCAGGCCTTAAAAAAATTTCTTTAATCAACTTTTAATTTTTGTACCTTTCATCTATGGTCACTTGAACAATCTCTATATATTCTTCTTTAGTAGAATAGAACTAGCATAACACTAAAAGTTAATTGGATATTAGGTAGTATACTTAAAACCATAATACATTTGCCAGGAAGAAATTAAGCTCCCTTGTTGATTGCATCATACCAATATGTACCAAAATTACATACCGAAAGGTACAGCAAAAGGGAACAAAGTTTCGTTTGCTTCTCTGTTTTATCATAAGTTCCCCCCTCGTCTATGCCGTCTTTGCTAATTTTTCATTAACCAATAATGCCAAAAAAAGTGGGCTTTCTAATAATGAGGTAAAACACTGAAAATGGGATCAAGGAACAGCTTCAAACTGCCCCTTACATAAAAGTAGGGGGAGGGAAAGGAAGGAAGGAAGGAAGGAAGGAAGGAAGGAAGGAAGGAAGGAAGGAAGGAAGGAAGGAAGGAAGGAAGGAAGGAAGGAAGGAAGGAAGGAAGGAAGGAAGGAAGGAAGGAAGGAAGGAAGGAAGGAAGGAAGGAAGGAAGGAAGGAAGGAAGGAAGGAAGGAAGGAAGGAAGGAAGGAAGGAAGGAAGGAAGGAAGGAAGGAAGGAAGGAAGGAAGGAAGGAAGGAAGGAAGGAAGGAAGGAAGGAAGGAAGGAAGGAAGGAAGGAAGGAAAATGAACCTTGCTGTGAAGAGCAATGAGTAAAATATTTTACACTCTATTTTTATCAGTACATAAAGACAAAAATAAACATAAAATAAAAATAGAAAATGCCTTCCAACAGTGCAATGGTTGAATGTATTTATGTAATATAAACAACATTATTCTTTGCTTTTTCTACACAGTCCTCTCTGGTCATGCTTTACATCCAGAATGTCCCAATGGAAGAAAGCAAACGACACCAGTCACTTCAGAGACAACTGAAGTAATAAAACACAACTTAACTCTGAACCACTTGTCATGACTGTCAGAGTTATCACGTTAATTGTTAAATAGGATTTTCTACAAATATACAACATATAAAAACTGTTAAATATATAACTTTAGGCTTTTCAAAATACATTTAATGATCTCTTTCAAACAAGTGTTACTTTTGTTTTCTCTTCAATTTGCTTTCTGGTGCTAAATGGTGTATCAGATGAGACATAGGCCACAGATGACCAAACATGCTCTTTGCAAATACTGTATTATCCAACTTTAACTATCAAAAATGGAACTGTAGAAGAGGCATGTTTAACTGGTTAAAACTGAAAATGATTTTAGTACGAGAAAGTCAATCTAAGTACAGAGGAATAAAGGTGCCGTGTAGACAGTTTGTGTTCTTTTTGTCCAAGTTTTCCAAACATAGGTCATTTTCTCTCAGTGCTCCATTATGTTCTCTCAAACTTGGCATTACAAGAGCGGGTCTCTGAGTTAGTTTTTACTGCAGCTTTCCATAAAGACTTCTGCTGGACAACAACCTCTCAGCTTTGTGTTAGCTGGAATCATGTCTTTGTGGAGACCTCCTACAATTTAATGACATAACTCTGTTAACAGTAAGACTGTGTCCACTTTAAAATAGATTTTGCTCTTTGGTCTATTTTATATACTGAAAGTATAAGAAAATAAAAGCAATTCAGACAGTTTAGGGCACAAGAAGAGTTTCTCTTTTGCACCTCAGTGTCCTCCCATAGGCAAAACAGTCTTCTCTAAGGCTGATTGGGATGATGCTCTTCATTGTAGCAGACTCTTCGGATTAAAACATGTAGGTAACAGCAAGTCCAGCAGTGGTATATAACGCAGATGAAACGTTAACCATGAACTTTTTTGTATTGCTAATGCCCAAGCATATCTCTTTTTCTATATTCCTTAGTCCAGTGATCCTTAGTATGGTAGAACAAACTTTAGCTCATGATGTAGAGGAATTATGCTGTCGTTCATGAGATACAGAGAAACAGACAGTTGAGTTGATGACATATAACGGATGATGATCCACAGCAGTGAAACTTGACTAAGTTAAGTAGCTCACACTGAGCCTAAACCACTCCTACGAGGATTCTGTGTTGCTGCATTTGTCAGGACACCTGTAAATCAATAAGAACAAATGAGTCAGTGTCTTAATTTACAATCCTGGTTATCTTTGCTGTCCATGATTTTTAAATATACTGTACTGAGATTTTTTGAGGAGACAGTTTATGAATTAGAAGATATTTATTTTTCACAGCAAACATTTTCCCTGAGAAACAACATATGGACAAACCTATATTTTTATTATTAAAAAGTAGTAACTTAATCATTATTTCTAATAAAGTCATGAATATAAATGATAATTTATAATAACCTCAATGCCAAGTACTTTCTACCAAGCTCCATGCACATTCTTTTTCATAAAAATCATATCACAGACTATTCTTCTACCTGCATTAAAGTTACATATAACAGTATCTAATACACATGGTGATTAAGATGAGTATTACTTTCTACATATAGGATATGATGAAAAATGGGCATGAAAGCCGTGACCGTTTATTAAAAATGCAAGGATGCTCCTACTGGAGGCTGTTGTGCCTTTAAGTCTCCAATGAGCACTAGAGTGCGCCTAATTTAATCAGTACTGCCCTCTAGCGACAGGACTACAAGTGCAAATTAATGTAATGTTATTAATAGTCAATTTAGTTAGAAAATTGTTTTAGTGACACAGAAAAAAACCCAACAAACAAACAAAAGGATGAACATAGGCAAAGGACTGCCCGACGAACCTGTTTGAAAGAAAATGGAATGGAAGCAGTGCTTTAAAAGAGAAACAGAACCAAAGTTCACACTATTAAAGAAAACAAGAGTACTGGAAGATAGCACAAACACAAATAAAGGAATGACTGATTTATACAACAAGGAGCCAGCTACTCATGCTCACCCAAAATATCAGTTTAGAAATGGTTTCAAAATTACACAGATGCTGTACAAGACAAAATGTTTTGAGGTGTACTAAGCAAGCATGATGGTTACAAAATGCCATTTGAATGTTCAAACACTATCTTCTGCTTTGGCATTGTTCTGTCTCCAAATAGTCAGAACTGTTATTACAGATGGGAATACCATGCATAACTCCAGAAAATACTGAGCAGTGAATGTGAAAGAGCAAAACAAATAAGAAAATCCAATTCACTCAGTTCAAGCCATGTTTTATATTTAGAATTTTTAACCTAACCCTCAGAGTGGTAAATGAAAGAAATACCTGCCTCTAAATCAATTTAGTAACAACTTGAAACATATGGAACTCTCTATATATGTATGTGGAAAGACAGATAGATAGACAGACAGACAGAAAGACAGATAGATAGATGAATATTTTCCTTATAAGGCATAAAGTGTATGTTATAGATTTCTTCTTTTGTCCTCTCACCTTTTCCAGGAAAAAACACCCCAGAAATCTTGCAAACAGCCTTTCCTTTTCGGACTAGTGATCAGATCTCCAAAGCACATGGCCTCAGACAGGCTGAAGGCAAAAAACCTGGTTGATTATTGTGGTATATTCCCCTTTTTAAATATACATTCAGCAAGATAAATTACTTTAAAGTTTTGTTTCTATTAATTGTTCTGTTTCCCCTTTATACTCTTTCTTGGGGTTTCCATTTTGCCCCATTAAAAAAGAACACAACTTTTAAGGTAGTAATACCTTTTAGGCAGTGAGACACAAAACAAAAGTTTTATGGTTGATTAGGTCTGAAAGTAAACTACTATTGTGTTAAGAATTAGGCTGACTTAGGTCTGTCTTTCCTGAATCACTCTGGAACGGCCCAAAGCTAAAAGCAACAGCGTAAACTGCTGATGGACTGTGTGTTTGGTGTTTTCATAATGTACTTCTCTACCATATTGGTCCCAGGATGGAAAGAGAATTCAGGTATAACAACATTCATTTGCAGATACCTGCTGCTTTGTCATTTTATGGATATAAAAGCTTCCTTCGCGACTTGCTATCCCTGTCTCCACTTTGGTGAATATGGTAACAGCACTTTAAAAGAAGGAGAGAAGAGGAGAATCAATTATGCATTTTAAAAATGTTGAGGCAGGACAGAGAGCAGGCTTGAAATAAAGTTATGACAGGAAGAGGAACAGATTAGAGAACTGGAGACGAATTTACAACTTTGGACAATGACAGGAGAAAATGGAATGAGAGGGGGGAAAAAAGGCATAGGTTAGCCAGGGAAGTTTAAACATCATTTGTTAATGAAGGCACGAAAAAGAAGATAGGTAATAGGAACAACAAATAAAAAGGAGAGAGCATGAAGAGTCCAGGGAAGAGGAAGAGAATGCACAGCTACCCTTCCACCTCCTGTTTTTTCCCCTTTCATTACAGGTAAATTAATCACTCCCCAGAAAAACAGACAGATCAATCAAGAGATAAGAAGGATTCCCCAAATGACCACAAAAAGGACTTGTCTACTATTTATACTAATAGTTCAAACCACAAAAAGTACCACATCCCTGATAGGCAGGTTTAAAGGAAAATGGTACTCTTGATGACTGTTTGGCAGCAATTTCTAGAAAATTAATTAGGTCAATAAATTTCAATGAAAACTGTAAATTCAATAACTACATTCACAAAACTGCTTTAAAGCTTGTAAAAGGTGTGTTGGCATTGTTTTGTTCCTTTTTTCCCTTCACTTAGGAAATTTGCAGCAGCATCTAATTAAAGAGAGCCTGGGTACCAATCATATAATACAACATTTTCTTTTCTATCCATCTCTACACAGGACTCAGGTCAGTGCTATGTACCATTGCGCAAGTCTGTTTGTCACTGACTTCAGTGAAGTCAGAATTTCTCCCCAGTGCTTCAGACAGCAAGGTTCTGCTTCCTTCTGAAGAAGCCAGATGTTCTGGCTGTAAGTTTGGAGAACTCCTGAGCTTGTTCAACTTTGACATATTGAGTGGGCATCTCATATCAGAGGTTGAAATACTCCTGTATGTTAACTGACTTGTTTACATGATGGAAGCCCAAGCTCCTGTGTGCTCCACAGAATTCTGCTCAAGAGCAAAAATAATTTTCCTGGCTGCATATTAATAGAAATCCAAGGCATAAGAAACAATGCATTTCATATGACCATATATAACTTATAATTCTTGGGTGGCTTGAATATGTCCTGAGATTGTTTGGCTTATTAGAACAAATATAACACAGTCCACGTAATTTGTCTTATTCTGGAGGGAGTAGAATAAGGAACAGTCTATCTCCAACTGTGTCCTAATGGCACATAAAATAAAATAATTCCTTGGTTCATTCATATGGTCAAAGACAAAGAAAACAGTTATGCAAGACACCTTGAGAAGATGAGAATATTTGGTTCTTTGCTGACTTGCACAGGCTTTCCACCAAAAGAAACCCAGCCAAAAACCTCTATCTGTCTTTCAGTGTAGTAGCTAGGATTGAATTTAGTGACTAAATGTTTGAATTTCTCATTGAAAACCAGAAAATTGATCCAGGCTTACTGTAACTGGCAAATATTTTCAGAGTCAGGACTGAGTTTCTAGCGTGTCTGGCCTGACCTTTTATTTTAAATGGAATCCACATAAATACCAACAATTCCATGTCAAGCCTGGTAAAGCTTTAGCAGTTTCATCCGGCTTTGTGTATTTTTAGAATAAAAATGAAAGTCAGAGTGAGCCAAATTCATTATTTTTGCTATAGTAGCCAAGTGCTTTTACATGACCACCTGTTGAAGTTATACTGGCACTCTGTGATGACAACTCTGAACTATCTATCATGTTTCCAGCAGTGATTTTTGAAAATTTTCTGGATGCCTACAAAGTAATTGGTCATATTAAAGAGGTTTCAGTGTTGCCAGCTGAACTACTTTTCTAAACTGTGTATTTTACACTTTCAACTACAGTCTTAAAAATGCCTCTGTGACTCTTAGGATTCTGTATAGCACCAATCAGTGTAAATGGCTTTTGGTTTTGTTTTGATTTCTTTTTCTTCTCATACTATTATATGAAAAAAACAAACAAACCCCAAAACACTTTGCACAAAGATAATTCACAGAGATGGATGTAGGTTGGGCCAGTCTCTGTCTCACAAATTTAATCATAATGGAAATGGTTCCAAACATTTTACCAGCTGACTGCAAGTCAGATAACAGCACGTCTTTCCCCTCTGCTTCTGCAGCTGTCTGTTCTAGGTCCCTGAATGACTAAGCATGTATAATGCAGAAAGAAATATACAGAAGTATTTAAATGCCCAAGGAAATCCTTACACTGCCTTGCAAGATACCTCATGCTTTACGGGAAAAAAAATCTAAATTTCTGGTGATGATCCAAGCAGTAGCAATGACCTGTTGCATTTATGAGAACTCCCACAGTCCCTCCTTAAAATTTATTCTGTTTTCCTCCCTTTCTCTTCCTTTCTCCATGCTGCTCATATATGCAAATTGAACTGTTTAGTCTTCAGAAAAAGACAAGTTCATCTAACTTTAAAGTGCCTGTGGCTATTAGGAATAAGAAAAAGAAGCATGGAAGCTACTATACTTAGTAGGGCTGTGTTGTCTCTCACTGAGCTAGCCACAGGAAAGACATCTTCAAGAGTTCAAACTGTAATATCTGCAAAACTAGGAATAATAAGATTGATCAAATTTAGTGCCTGTGCTTGTGGGCGAATGTTCATAAAAAAGCAGCCTAGCGCATTAGGTAGTGTATACATAGGTGTACTTTCCTGTGTTGCACTCCAACAAAGTAGATATTCATGAGTTACAGATAGCAGAATCCAATTATTAGCATCTTCTAGGAAAACATGCCTTTAACAACCACTGTTTGCATTTTTTCACTTCTACTATTCAAGCCAGACACAGAAAGAAGTTCTTATTCCAACTCTGAGACTCTTTGCAATGAGATTTTTTTTCCCAATAGCAATTATTTTAATAGCAATAATCTGTCCAGAATGAAAACCAAAATGTGCCATTTCCCCTTAAATAACACTCCTAGCCCTATCTTCTCAACTTCCCCTGATCATCTGCCAGGACTATCATCTTGACTATTAATTTCCTTTTCTATTAAAATCCTGTTTTTCTCATATTACATTTTTTGAACTTACAAGATCTTGGAGTGTGCTGCGTCAGATCATACACTCCTTCCTTTGACTTAATTGCTCATTACTTCATAAGCAATACTAAGGAAGACAGTGGGACTGTTCTTAGATAACATATCATAGATTAGATAACCCTTACGATGAATGAAAATGTTAGAACCAAGTGTTGTAACCCAGCTGAAATACATTTGACCCTAGGTCATGCAGGCGACCTATGTTTAAGAGTCCAGGCTTTGGCATATGTAATGTAAGCTTGCCTTGCAGCATCTGAACATATGCTAAGGAAAAGCAATGGAGGTGGCAGAAGAGATGGTAACAAGAATATCTATGCTTAGAACATTCAAAGCCCTTAAGCATAAAGGTGATCATGGGGGATTTTTGGCTGGAGTAGCATTTAGAGCTATTGTGGATAACAAAAGGGACAGTCAGATCCCATTCTGCCTCCCATGAAAGTCTAAAGTCAGCTCCTTGAAGCAACGTGGATAGAAAAATGAAGAGGATCACACATCATGTAAGGTATAACATGCAGAACAGTGCATTTTCATCTCTCATGTGCTGAGTAAAATACAAACACACTTAAAATAACTCTGGCTAAAGGCCTTGATCAAGTAACCCAGTTGTATCTGTTTGTATTTCAAGAAATTTTATTTCTTTTTGCTCTCTTAAAATGGTTAGAGGCATGCACCTATATGAAGCTCAGTAGCAGGTAAAACTAAGACAGATTTGTAACTGGCATGGAATTGTAAACTTGAAAAATGACTACTTCTCTCCACCCTTTTACTCTTCAAGTAAAAGCAACTGCAATATTAGCATGACTGGAAGTGTATAAGAATAGCCAGGGGCTTTCCTCAGGGTACTGAAAAATAACCTGGATTTAGCATTCCTGAGACTTTTCTCTAAGGTGGGAAACAGGTTCAGATTAAATCATCCATGCATCTAAGAATCTATTTTTGTTTAAATGTAGTAACTTAATATATACTGAATTCTGAATATTCATACTTATATACCCGTATTGAAAGCATACTGTTTATAGATTATCAAATCTTAACAAAGGCATAACGTTAATTACATTAAAACTTCTTGTGAAAAAAAATGCCTTAAATATTTCTGTGTGCTAATAAAAATCTATAAAATATAATGATCTTCCATAGAATAATGCTTGTATTGCCACAACAGAATAATAACTCATGAAGAGGGTGATGTGAGTTTTAATTATAAAGTTTTTAATTATAAAGTTTAAAAACCAGTCTTGCCTATAGTTAAAGTTTAGTAGTCTCTTAATGGAAAAAAAGAAAAAAAACAACAACCCATATCAGTCAGCACTGAAGTCCACAGACAAATCTAAACTGTTACTTTTTCTTCTCTAATTAGAGGAGAAGATTGTTCAGGGGCATCTGTGAGTGACATCTGATTGACAGGCAGCTGGTCTGGAGCAAGGTTAGTCTCACACTCACTATAAAAATTGGAACAGTGATTTCCTAAGACTGATTGTGAAAATAGTTAAATGAAAAATACATTGAAAAAGCAACATGCTTTTAGATGGAATATTTAGGATATTTCATCCATTAAAAGAGATAATTGTGCCATACAAAGCATGAGCTTTAAATAGAAAGTTCAACTGCTAGTGAAGGAACTGAATAGCCAGCGTTCACCAGCGAGATACCGTGTCTGCTTTATGTATCCCATCTGACAATTTACTACTTAAGAAAGCAGTCATGTTTCACATCATTCCAGAAAGCAATGTAGCACACTAAATGACGTTTAACAAGCAATCTTTATAAATATGCTGTGTATGGGAAATAAATCCCAGTATTTAGCATTACTCTGCTTAGTCTTTGTCTATGGTTTGAGGAGAAAGTAGTAAGTGGACAGCTGTGGGGAGGGGGACTAGAGGAACAATATATAGGACAGGTAAGAAGAATGCAGGAGGGTTTTTATTCTATCATAGACCTCTTGGAAAACAAAAGCAAGAACATACATAGCACTCTTCTGTAGAAATAACATTCAGGCATCCACTGCAAACACAGAAAAGCAAGTGTAGTCTTCAACAATGCTCAGATATATGTGGACATGTAAATAGAAGAAAGCCCACCACTGCTTTTAGTCCTTATGCGCACTGCAAAGAACAGCACATTTTCTAAAACAGAATTGTTCTTAGACAGTACTCTAACATGTGCATGGAAAACAACACAAGCATGTATCAGCACAAATTAGTTCAGCTTTTTAAACCTCAATTCTACTCACTTTCAGCACAAAACCAAAAATTCCCAGCCTAACAGATTGTAACATCCTTGTTAACAGGCTTATGAGATTTAGTTCCTGGCCTCAAAGACACATGATAAAATGTGAAAAATCTCTCCCTGAAACAGTGAGGTTCTCCAGGAAAGTGAAATGTGTATTCCTTTAAAAGTCAACATTCCTGTCTTGTATCAGATTAAAAAAAACGTTTTTTTTGAGATCCTTCAATCCTTCCTTCAACCATAAACATTCTGAAAGGGTGGTGGAAAATGTAATGACTTAACAAAGTATTTTCTTCACGATTTGGGAAGGGGGAGGATATTTCTCAACAGGGTAACGGGAAAATTGACAAGAGTGGAGGATTTTGCATACAGCAATATATGTCGATCCTCTGTTTAATGACAACGTATCCATACACCATGCAGATTTCAAGTCCTCTTGTACTTGCTTTCAGGAAATACTTTATGTTTGTTTTGTGATATGTTCCTATAATCCCAACTAAAATAACCTTTTGTACACCTATGCTCATCCTCTAGTTTTAAGTTTTGCACGGCTATGTCAAAGTTAGGAAGAAGGATGACACAGGGAATTTACGGGTCATTATCCCAAACTAGCTGATTAAAACGCTTTTAATCCCTTAGTGGCAATGCAGACACCTAAATGCATTACACTGTGTAGCATTCTGATTAACAGTGCAAATGTATTTAAACCTAACACAAACTAGGGATGCATACAATGCGGTAGTTCAAAAAACAAGCAGTCTACTGGAGGCAGAGTGCTGTGTAGACTGTGCAGCATATTGGATCTAAATTCTTTGGCAAGATCACCGTTACTCTCCCTACCCCATTTCTGTGATATTTTGGCAAGCAGTGCTGTGGTGATCAGATTTCTGCAGTAGACTGAAAACAAACAACAAAAGAGGAAAAATAAACTGTGTCAAATGTCAAGGAATTTTCTGTAATTTACAATAAATTTTACACACACAAAAGACAGAACTATATAAAAGCAGATGCAGTACAACTTTTGGAGAGCAGAAAAGGAAGTGAATTTGATCTTCTCTAAACACAAAAAGATATTAATCTCACAGAATCTTATCACCTTATCTAGTTTCATGTGCCTCTCATAAGAAATGGGGTGAATTGTCTACCTTGTAGTAACTTTTCTCAGTCAGATTTTAGGGATTCCGAGTCCACTGTCTCTTCCATGACAGCCCTTCAACTCCCCATTACTACAATCCCCTTGGGTCAAATTCAGAGATTATGAGACCTAAATGTAGGTATCTATAGGTGATGATTAAGTCCGATGTCAGTCAGGGTCAACAAAATCTAGAGTTCAATTCTGTATAAACATAGATGCTTAGTACCTGTGGGGACATCCTTGAGTATATCCCTTGATGTCCAGATGCTGCTTTAAAAAGCCCTTGTGTCATACATTTGTGCTCCTGAACATATCTTAGACTCTTGGAGCATCTAGGCTACCTTTGACACATGAGTTCAGGAACTGAATTCTGCCTTTATTCTCTTTTCTCAAGCTCAAGAGTCCCAAGTAGCTCCTGCTTGTGACTCAATGGGCCTCATTTGGCCGTGAGTGATCCACTAGAGCCTAGTGTAACTCCACATGCATCACTGCCCAAACCATATTCTTGTGGCTGAGCATTTCCTCTCGGTTGAGTCACGCAGACGATGGGGAAGAGGAATAAGATACCAATCTTGTGATCAGTCCCTGTGCCTAAGTAGCAAGCAATCACAGTTCAGTTAGCTAAGGCTATGACACAGACCATGAAACATCCTTAAGAGAGAAATGTCATGACAGTGATCACACAATCCTAGAAGTTCACGAGGATGGGATCGCAGATAAGCATCTTATTACACTAAGCACATGTCATTACAAGTGTTATGAGAGCTGTCATTTTGTTTCTTAGAAACATTCATCCAACCTTTGTTATCTTTCAAGTTTGTTCTCACATTATAAGAATGACAAATAGTAACATCAGACCCTGAGAATACTTCAAAAATGACTGAACTATTTAAGAGAGACTTCTGGGTTAAATCAGAGTGAAATGCAGTTTTCCACTCCTCACTTGTTCCAATCGTAGGTGTAGAATGGACCTTGCTGGTTGATAAAACACTTAATCAGATGAAATTCAATGAACCTGAGAAACAAATAAGCTTCAGGTGAAGACAGGGATCAAGATATAGTATTGACAATGTCATTAGTGAATCCAGTGTGGTGAATCACACAGTATCTGTGCTGTTTACCACAGTACCATTTCTGAGTTCATAATCTAATGCAACAAACCAACTCCAGGAACCACTAACATGAAACATATTTTTTTAATACAACATTTTATACTTTAGGACTTCTTTCATTATGGTAAGATATGTTCTGCTGAGAATTCACAGATTTCTTTTTCTTATCATATATTTTCTCAGATTTGAAAAAATATACAAGAGATTGAAAGATTTCAGCTGCTGACAGTATCAAGCCCTTGGTTCCTCTGATATGTCTGGGTTTGTGAGGGGGAGGTTCTCAAAACAGAAGGAGGAGATATCACCATGTTTTAGCAGTTACAAGAAAGTACATCAAAGTTAAGGGGATAGGTCCTAAAATATTAACTATAGTCCAGATGGCCTGCGTGGGTGAAACTTGAGAATGTTTTATGAGAAATCACACAAAACTCAGATGCTATAGAAACAAGAGACAAAACAGAAAAAGAGGAAAATGTATTACTGACTCTGCCAGACATGCTAGGCAACATTTCATAAATATCAGATGGAAGAAGTCATGATCAATCTTTCCTTTGAGGTCAGGAATTACATGCCATATAGTACAGTACTAAAGCACAAATGACATCATATGGTTTGATTTTCTGCTGTCAGAAGGAGACCTATATATTCCCCTCAGAAAAGGTCTTGACTTAGGCTATGAGTTTCTTGGAGATGTCACTGTGTCAGGGTTAATTAACAAGGAATATTTTGTGTTTCTATGACATTGGCCCTTTTTCTCTAATTAAACAGAAATGGGAAAAAGCAGCACATTTTTTTTTTTTTTTCTTAAGTAGGAGAGGAAATCTGCTCTGTGTAGGAGACAGCGTGGGTGTGTTCCACAGATTCTGTAAGAGTCACAGGGACCACTGGGGGAATGACAACACAGGCAGGAATGTGTTTTTGAAAGACAGCCTTGCAAGGTAAAAGCATAAAATTTGCCCCAGCAGTCACATCTGTTTGTAAGACTTAGCTGCAACTCTCCTCTACACACAATTAACTCTGTTCATAAAGTGTTTTATCACTGCTAGACTCAATAGGTGCACGAACATGTAAAAATTATTTTGAATAATTTTACTTAAGAAAAAAATGGTATTTCAAAAAGTTAAACTTCCATTTTAAAGTGAATCAATTTCTTTTTCTTTTTGTAACCCAGGAGTATTAGTGGATCTTAAGATATACTGTTATGAGTATATACTATTGTCGTGGTTTAGCCCCAGCCAGCAACTAAGCACCATGCAACTGCTCACTCACTCCACCACGGTGGGAAGGGGAAGAGAATTGGAAGAGTAAAAGTGAGGAAACTTGTGGTTTCAGTGAAAGATAGTTTAACAAGTAAAGCAAAAGCCGCTTGCAAGCAAAGCAAAACAAGGAATTCATTCACCACTTCCCATGGGCAGGCAGGTGTTCAGCCATCTCCAGGGAAGCAGGGCTCCATCACACATAACGGTTACTTGGGAAGACAGATGCCATCACTCTGAATGTACTGCCACCCCTTTCTTCTTCTCCTTTGTCCCAGCTACCACCACCCCTTTCTTCTTCTCCTTTGTCCCAGCTTTATTTCCCAAGCATGATATCATATGGTAAGGAATATCCCTTTGGACAGCCTGGGTCAGCTGTCCTGGCTGTGTCCCCTCCCAGTTCCCCGTGCACCCCCAGCCTCCTTGCTGGCAGGCCAGAACAAGAAGCTGGACTGTCCCTGACTCCTCAGCAACAACTCAAAACATCAGCACGTTATCAACATTTCCTCATCCCAAATCCAAAACATAGCCTCACACTAGCTTCTGTGAAGAAAATTAACTCTACCTTGGCTGAAACCAGGACAACTATTAACTCTGACATTTATTACTTAAATAATTATCATCACTTTTTAGTAGGAACTGACTAGGATGTCTTATTTTCAGCATCACAGTGTTATCTGTTTGTGCTGCAGTGAAACTACATAATATTTCTATCTGAAAAATAAAAACCTGAGCTCTAGTAATTATCCCATTGACCTTTGGGCATCTAGAGGCCTAACTTAGGATTTTGTTCATCAAGGACATTTTTTATGGTAAAACAGACATTTTGAGGTAGAAGTACAGCTTTTTCAGTGCATACTGCAACTATGTACACATATCTTGGGTTATCTTATTTAGATGCCTCCAGTTAGAATACATAAATCATATCAAATGCTCTAAAAATGTTTAGCCTGATAGACTCTGAGGAAAAAATACAATTGCTTTTATCATGCAAATTAAATGATACCTTATCCTTTGGAAGGACCTATGTCTCTCCATTGATGATGGAGAAGGTTAACAGCAACTAGTTTCTGAAGTCATGCAGCTCGTAAGTGCTTTATATAGAGGAATGAATCTGGATGTCAATAATTATTTTTTTGATATTTTAAAAAATATGTTCCTTGGGCTTTTTTTGTGTGTGGTTTTTTTTTTTTAAATAAACAACTGTATGCTATGCAACTTCTAAAGATAAGATGATGTTTTCATCTTCCTAGAAAAAATTCTTTCAAGCTAAGATATTAACAGGAAAACAGCTGCTTTTCTAATTAGTACATTTGAGGCTTAGCTTCTTTTCATTACAGCACAGACAGAGGACACTTTGATCTAGATGTTTTAATCAGTGTTAAATAGCATTAGGCCCTAATATTTTAAAAATAAGACAATCACAAAATAAAATGCATACCTAAAAATTGATTTGATCAATACATCCTATTAGAACCATAGAATATTATAATAGTTTGGGTTGTAAGGGGCCTTAAAGATCATCTAGTTCCGATCCCTCTGCCATGGGCAGGAACACCTTCCACTAGACCAGGTTGCTCAGAGGCCCATCTAACCTGGCCTTGAACACTTCCAGGGATGGGGCATTCACAACATCTCTGGGCAACCTGCTCCAGTGCCTCACCACTTTCATAGTGAAGAATTTCTTCCATCTAAATCTACCCTCTTTAAGTTTAAAGCCATTACCCCTTGTCCTATCACCACATGTCCTTGTAAAAAGTCCCTCTCCAGCTTTCTTGTAGGGCCCCTTCAGGTACTGGAAGGCTGCTGTAAGGTATATATGGGTACAATTAGTTATTGCGGATTGCTTGTTGATTTAACATTTGGGTCAGGAGAGTTGTAAATTATTCCTGAATCTTCTCCCTTCCCTTTTAAAAACTCCACACTGGCACACTATCTGACTAAAAGGTAGGGGTGAGGAGGGTTCACTTTTTTACAATATATGTACGTGAATTCTTTGCACTTACTCTAATAAAGTATGTTTAATTAACCTGTGCTACTTGTTCTTTGTACAGACTTTCAAAATGCAGAACAGCTATATCAATGGGTGATTACATTAGTGTTCTTCTATAAGTAGTAGAGTATCTGAATATTCAACCAATAAGCTCTGTTCCTGGCAATTTTCGTTCAAAATCTGGCACTGTGCTAAGTTAGACCTCTGACATCTGGAATGCTGTGAGCTGACTCCAGATGGAAAAAAAAAATTATCAATATTTGCCAGAGGTCATCTTTCTCAAAGATGGATCAGGCACCCATGGCACATATAAACTGCAACTGAGCACTTTTCCATCAAAATTAACAAAGACAGTGACCTGAAAATGATCCTATTATTCCTAGCAATGACACTTTTCCGCTCACTTATGAGATATAGAGTTGTCCGATAGGCCAAAAACATACAAACAGCATTAAAATTTGGAAAAAAATTATATGGATTGTAAGTAGACATAATTCAGAAGCTACAGATCCAGATCTGTATTAATGTCAATAAAAAGATAAACACATTTTGATTTATAGCCTCATGCATAGTTTGATCTGAAATTAGTGCCAAGATTCATCAAAAGCTGTCAATTGCCATTTGTTGTGCTAATTTGAGATGTTCGTGTACTTAAATATAAGTATACTTTTTTGTTTTTCTGCAATCCTACAGATTCTCCTGAGACCATTAAAACTGGCTTATTTCCCAGACATCTCTGTAAAGGTTATTCCGCTCATAGAAAATATAACATATAGTGTCCTAAAGTGAAAAGCGTGGCAGAACACTTCTGTCTGGCAAGTTTGTGAGTTAGGGGAAAGAAGTGTTTCAATCTCAAAATAAGAAAGATAAACTAAACTCTTGGCTAAGTCCCTAAGGCTTACAAAATGACAAATAATTAAAGCAAATGCTCATTGGTCCTTTTGCCAAATAAATGTAAGTATTTGCTTATTGATTAAAACTCTGTTGTTTAATATCTATAATAAAAAGCTTTTGATTTATGACTGATCAACTGTGAACAAAGACTGTAGATCTCACAATTCAATTCCTGTTGTAAATAAGTGTCCTGGTTTCAGCCAGGGTAGAGTTAATTTTCTTCACAGAAGCTAGCGTGAGGCTATGTTTTGGATTTGGGATGAGAAAATGTTGATAACGTGCTGATGTTTTGGGTTGTTGCTGAGCAGTCAAGGACAGTCCAGCTTCTCCTGCTGGCCTGCAGCGAGCAGGCTGGGGGTGCACGGGGAGCTGGGAGGGGACACAGCCGGGACAGCTGACCCAGGCTGGCCAAAGAGATATTCCATACCATATAACGTCATGCTCAGTATATAAAGCTGGGACGAAGAAGGAAGGAAGGGGTGGAGGGACGTTCGGAGTTATGGCGTCTGTCTTCCCAAGAAACCATTACGCGTGACGGAGCCCTGCTTCCCTGGAGATGGCTGAACCTCTGCCTGCCCATGGGGAGTAGTGAACAAATTCCTTGTTTTGCTCTGCTTGCGTGCGCGGCTTTTGCTTTACTTATTAAACTGTCTTTATCTCAAACCATGAGTTTCCTCACTTTTACTCTTCCAATTCTCTCCCCCGTCCCACAGCTTCCGATTCTCTCCCCCGTCCCACCGTGGGGGAGTGAGCGAGCGGCTGCGTGGTGCTTGGTTGCTGGCTGGGGCTAACACACGACAATAAGGCATGTTGTAATACCTAAAACATCAGTGAATGGCCATACTTTACCTTAATCATAGTTCACAGCTATCACCTATAAACTGAAAAGAAAGTTATTCACTGGGATTCTGAAGAGGGAATAAGGCATACATTTCTGTAACACTTGAAATCATAGAAAGAGACAAGGGGACTAAGGAGATATTTAGGTGCGGTATCTGGAAGCGGTATGGCTGTTAGCATAGCAGAGTTATTAAACGTTACTACATCAGAGAAGCACATAGCTGAATTGTGTGAGTCTGCAGGTTCTGGTTAGTACTCCTTTGGTGGATGTCTCACAGCGCAATGTCAACTTGTACACAGATTCAAGTCTATTTTTAATCAAATTATATGCAAAGATCTACTCAAGTAGTTTCTTTTTTTTTCTTTTTCTTTTTTTTTTTAAGGATTCCTTCAAAAGAACATCCTCTGGGCTAGGTTGCAGCATCACATTCTCCCTCCTACTTGCGATGCTCCTGGCTGCACAGTGATATATCTAAACCAAGAAAGGTTTACTGTTTGTTCTCCCTTACCTTAACTCTAAACTAGAGACAAAGTAGGTTTCAATTCCTACACTGAAAAGAGAATAGAACATGAGTTTCTTGCCTCATTGGTAACTATTTTTAATTAGGTCTAACCACTACGTCTAAGGGCTCAATTCATTAAGTCCAGCACGCCGTGTACAGATGCCTCAGTGTACCTGAATGCCAACGGACCTAAACAGGCTCCAGAGATCATGGGTGCCTGCCTACTCATCTTCACCAGGAACTGCAGCTCCTAGTAACGAAGCAGGGTGGCAGCTGTGGGAACTACCTCATACAGGAATAAATTGCAGCAAACCAGCCACTTCCTTGAAGAGAATCAATCTTCTACAATCTTCTGTCTTACATGTACTATGTGACAAAACTCTGAACAGAGGTAGAGCGGAATACCTGACTTCTGATAAATTGACTCGGTAGAAGTCTGGACAGCCCAAAACCCCAGAGGTTCCCAGAACTGTTAGTCCCCAGGCAGTTAACCTGCAAAATGACATTCACACTCCATGAAACCTCCTGAGGCACTGGCTTTGACTTTGAGTCCTCTGTGGTATTGTTACAAAAAAGTGGCTGGTGTATTCTTCTCCTGCTGTGGTTTTTGAGGAAATTGCTTTAGGATTCAGTGCTTTTTGTAGAAGTCCAGAGTACTAATATGCACTGGATCAGCCTCAGTTCAGACTTAAGTGAAGGAATACACATTTAGTTGATATCAAACACACTTAGCTACAAGGCAGGCACTAAATTCCGCAATTTTGCCACAATAGCCACACCCCTGTGTGTGTGCAGAAGTAAAACGATATGCCTGTAAGCAACTTTACTGGGAAAAATTGGCTGTTTATAAAATGACAAGGACCAAAGATACCAGGCAGGATATTTCTTGAACACAGGCTTGGATTTAAGCCTCATCAATAAAACAGGAACAGCATATACACAAGTATATAGCACTAGAGGAGTCAAGCAAAGCATGGTTCCATTCAAGAAAGCCTATTTCCCTGTGTGCTCCCTCTGATAATCTGTTTCCATTAACATTTGTGCCTTAATCACCACACCAGATCTATTGAAAACCCTTGTAAATACACATTCTTGACCTCACTGTTAGAAAGCACTCAGCTCCGTATCGACCATGCGCTATATTCCTCAGGAATTATGAAAAAGAAGTCAGAGTGAATAAAGCAGAACGGCTTCTAGCCCCTGTGGGCCCAAATTGTTTTTGAAAATGATCCCAAACATTTTGAAGGCTGTAGCATAACAATATTTACTCAGTAAATATCACTCAGGTGCCTTCCAGTGTAAATATGATAAATGCAGCATCACAAGTTTCAAGAGGAATGTCTAGCCTAGGAGCAAGGAACGCTGACAGGTTTTGCACGTCATGGAGGAGCAGATATCTTACTGAACATAACTTCATCCTCACCATTCACCAGTTTCACCCTCCACATTATCTTTGAAGGATGCCTCCACAGAAGATGTTTCTCACCAAGAACGAATCCAGAAGGAGATCTAGTTTTCTTTTCTTAATGAAGTTAACTTGATTTGGAATTGCTGAAGCACATAGAGAGTAGAAACTGGCAAAGCCATTTTGCAGACGTTTTTTATAGCAAAGCTACACTGTGGGCATGCAGGACTGACTGGAATGTCTAAAGTCAGACATGCTCTCAAAGAGCTCAACCAGATGCTCTTGACAAGCTCTACAAGATGTTCTGAAAACACTAAGATGGGACAAAAAAAATGACAGGAACTTTCATGAATGTATCATACCCTCTGAGGACTGCATTTCTGACCCATGAATGCGTACTCTGTCACACTGCTAGTAAGATCCTGATATTTGTTAGACCTAAAAATAATATATTTTTGTAGTATCTGTTCCGTATTACCTGGAGTAATGCAAAATAAGTAATTGAAAATACAAGGGAAAGGGACTGTAAAAAGAGGTGCTGGCAACTCTCATTCCATCTTTTAAAACAATTACATTTTAAAATTCTCCTAACCTTTACTTCTTTCCCTTGGACTGGGTATAGCATCTAAAACACCTTTTTTGCAATGCAATTTTTAAACTGCTCAAGGTAACACAGGATATGTACTACTCCTGTAAGACACCTGCGGCCTGTCTCACATCTCACCTCCAAACACAAGGAGACATAAATGGATGCTTTTTATCATATCTTACCTGTAACAAACACATAAAATTGGGTGGGAAGAGTGGAGTCTCAGCTCCATCTCCTTCTCCATCAAAAAACAACGGGTTATTCTGCACAAAAGGAGGTGAGTATCGTTCTGCCCCATACAGCTGAGTGAAGTAAGGTCCTGCCTGCCTCTCTGTGGTGCATCCCAGGGACATGAGAGGGAGATCATATGCCTCTTACAGCACCTTCAGACTTTGCACAGCTTTCCGTGTCACCAAGGCCTATTTCATACCATGACACAGTCATTCCCCAATTTATTTCTAAAGCTAATTTGGGGCTCAGTACTGCCCAACAGTTTAATGCCCATGACGTGATGAAAGATTCACGCTCAATAGGACACACAGGAGGTGACTGAGGAACAACTTATGATCCTGAAAAGCACTCTCACTTCAGCCACTGCATCAGCACACAGCAACTTCATAGCCTTGTTTTGATCCCAGGGAAGTAAATGGAAATTATGTAAGTCCTGATGAAAAATTAAAGGTATAGAAGGTGCATGACTGACTGACCACTAAGATAAGCTTAAAAAAATCTTAAAGAGAATAAAACCCCAAATCTAAAACCTATTATTTCTCCTGCTCTCAAACTCCTTCCTCCTAGAGTTTCAGAGTCCCATCCATTCATTTATTTTCCTCTTGGAAAGAAAGAAAGTGAAATGTAAGGTATTTTTGTTGTGGGTGAGTAGCTATTAAGGGCAGCAGATGTATCAAATCATGTTCATCATCTTGACTGCCTTCATACAGCATGTACAGGACAAACAGGTGATCAGGTCGAGTCAGCATGGATTTATGAAAGGCAGGTCGTGCTTGACTAGCCTGACCTCCTCCTATGACGAGGTGACCCACTTAGTGGATGAGGATGTTGTCTATGTAGACTTTAGTAAAGCTTTTGAGAACATTTCCCACACATTCTCCTGGAGAAACTGGTTGCTCATGGCCTGGACAGGTGTTCTCTTCGATGCGTTAAAAATTGGCTGGATGGCTGGTCCCAAAGAGTTGTGGTGAATGAAATTAAATGCAGTTGGCAGCCAGTCACAAATAGTGTTCTGTGGGACTCAGTACTGGGGCCAGTTCTCTTTAATATCTTTATCAACAATCTGGATGAGGGGATCAAGTGCACCCTCAGTAATTTGCAGATGACACTCAGAAAGTTTGCAGATGACACCAAGTTGGGCAGGAGTGTTGATCTGCTGGAGGGCAGGAGGGCTCTGCAGAGGGATCTGGACAGGCTGGATCGGTAGGCCAAGATCAACTGTATGAGGTTTAATAAGGCCAAGTGCCGAGTCCTGCACTTGGGTCACAACAACCCCATGCAATGCTACAGGCTTGGGGAAAAGTGGTTGGAAAGCTGCCCAGCAGACAAGGACCTGGGTGTTTTGTTCGACAGCTGGCTGAACATGAGCCAGCAGTGTGCCCAGGTGGCCAAGAAGGCCAACAGCGTCCTGGCCTGTATCAGGAATAGTGTGGCCAGCAGGAGTAGGGAAGTGATTGTGCCCCTGTACTCGGCACTGGTGAGGCCGCACCTCGAATCCTGTGTTCAGTTTTGGGCCCCTCACTACAAGAAGGATGCTGAGGTGTTGGAGCATGTCCAGAGAAGGGCAACAAAGCTGATGAGGGGTCTGGAGAACAAGTCTTATGAGAAGTAGCTGAGGGAACTGGGGTTGTTTAGTCTGGAGGAGGCTGAGGGGAGACCTTATCGCTCTCTACAACTACCTAAAGGAGTAGTAGGTGATAGGGTAAGAAGAAACAGCCTCAAGTTCCACCAGGGCAGGATTAGATTGGGTATTAGGAAAAATTTCCTCACTGAAAGAGTTGTCAAGCATTGGGACAGGCTGCCCAGAGAAGTGGCTGAGTCACCATCCCTGGAGGTACTTAAAGGACATGTAGATGTCGTGCACAGTGACATGGGTTTAGTGGTGGACTTGGCAGTGTTAGGTTTACAGTTGGACTTGATGATCTTAAAAGTCTTTTCCAGTCTAAGTGATTCTATGATTCTATGATCCTTGCTGATCATTGCAGTAGTGAGGACCAAACTTACACCTAATTAAAAAAAAAAAAAATCAGACACACCTTCAGTTGAAGTAAACGAGATGCCATGACAGCATCCAGGGAAGATGTGGTTGTCCACTTATTCTTGTATCAGCGGGGAGTTGCATTCTGTGCTTACTACTAGTGTCTGAGGTTTTGTTGATTCTGACTGGCTGTATGTGTGGGTGGGGAAGATTCACACAAAACTCTTCTTACATGCTATACACTACAGGATGCAGACCCACAATAATTTCTACTGACAGAGGAGCATATACAATTTTGACATCACTAAAAATCGTGGAAGTGACCTAAGGAAATATCTGTATAAAGAGTTTTTTAGCACACACAAACAATGACTACAGTGTCTTTTATCAGTAAAGTTGATTGAAAATTCAGGAAAAGTCCATCACAAAGATTGTTTTTTAATCCCAGCTTCTTTGACAAAAGATGTTAATTTTATAAAATAAGTTTTCCAAAGGTTTTCCTTATACAATGTTTTTTTCCAAACTTTTATGTTACCTGGACTTAATTTTAGTTTCTGTCTTAGACAAGCATCATCCCCACTCATTCCTATTTTTTCTGGCAGAATAAAAAGACTATTGTGAGCAATACCTCTAGGGAAAGTAGATTACTCTGTCATTCCTAGTGATGGTATCATGAGGACATTGTTCAGGTACTTTGGACAACACTTCGGAAGCTTATAGCATATTTGCCTTGCACTATGTAGTCTTGACCTAAATAGAGAACTTCAGTTTCCATTCAAAAGGCAGAATTTTTGAACTTTCTAAAATATTGGGACTACATATACACATATGATATTTAAGTTTGAAATCAAGAATAATCATTTTAATTGAATAATTTATTTGGTGTGCCTGATATCTTAAGAAAACATTCAAAATTATAAAAAAAGTCCAAAATAACTATCTATCTTCAAAAATCTAAACATCAGCATACAATCAATTTTTTCTGTACATCAGTTGATTTCATCCCTCTTCATCCTTTCTGTCTTATGCTTTGTCACACAAGTGGAACAGTGAGATAAATCAACCATTTATTTGCTTTATTGCATAAATCTCACAGCAATAAAATGGAATTGATCACATAAAGAAGTTTAAGATGAGTTTCAGTGAATCCTTGAGATTCTGTAAATTAATCATGCAAGCTGATATTACATTTCCCCAAGGGAAATATATTTTAATAGATCTTTTCTGAACATTTTTGTCCTTTAATATACTTACGAATGTTACAACTATGCTTATTTTTTTCTAAGTTGATTAAACTATTATTTTTCCCTAGTGTCATGTGTTGTAAAGCAAATCAAGAAAATCTCTTCATTACTTCGAAAAATACACAACAAAATCACTGGGAAATTTAAAATAAAGGTATGAATATATCTTCAGCAACAGTTAATGTATTCTTAACCTTTGTTTAAATCAAAATAGATGACATTGCAAGAGGATCCATAAAAATGGAAAGCCATATTATATGTAGCATGTAATGCTATCCTGAGATAAGTTTTAAAGGAATGAAAATTGAGCTAGTCAACTCATCCTTTGCATCAAATTGATACTGTCCATAATAAAGCATTTTAAACCATTAAAAATTTATTTCATTAATTTGAAAGCTGCTTGATTTATAATATGAGAGAGTATAGTCTAAATTCCCATTGGGAAAGTACTTATTAATGATTTTATATGCACAGACGTAATTTAAAACGAGATTGCTACTAACTCACGAATAGCTACTGTATGAATAGTTAGGACAAGTTCCTCTTCACTGTCATGTCTCTCATTTTGCAGAGACCTGAACTGCCAAAGCACAGCCTCTGCTTGCTCTTGAGATCCTCTACTAGATCTGGCCAATATTTACTGATTTGTGCAAATCATGACAATTCTGTTCTAAGATATTTATCACTCTCCGAGAAATGGGAAGCAGAGCATGAACATTTTTCTACTGGTCCCCACAGTGGAAATGAATATTAACAAAAGTAGAGATCTAGGTTAAACTATGACCATGAAGATGAAAGCACCTTCCCTATCCCTAGTCTTAAACAATTTATCGAACCCAAGTAGTTTATTACGGAAATACAGGATTAAAACATCTGAAACCAATGACACACAAGGCAATATCTATTCTTTAATAATCCAATAACACATGATGGGTTTAGTTTACTGTAAGATTATCACTTCTAGAGTGACAATTGTTACATCTGTGTAGTTCCTAATCATCAATCCTTAAAAAAAATATCTGGGGTACTTTTATTTTTGTTCTTATTCTTACTTTCTTTTCTGGTGAACAGATGGCTGAAGCAGCCAGGTTGAAACACTCCATTGTCAGATAATTAAAGTCATCATGACGCTGATTCACCATAAAGTGGTTTATGTGAATGGAAATCATACATTTTTTTGGAATGGAACAAGGCCAGCAAACTTTGTATCTGATTTAGAGTATAAACTCAGGGTTACTTGTGTACAGTGATATGGATGGGGTGAAACCTAAAACATTTTTATGAGACAAACTGGTAACAGCATGGAGAATAACACCGAACTTTGCTAGACAGGGAAAACATTGACAGTAGTACACAAATAGTAGGATTTGTATGGGATCCTGTAATGAAAACATTTTCTTTACGTTTCCATAATATAATTTGGTTCACTGTTATTGAAAGGAAATCCAGTCAGATTAAGGGCATGTTAAATGTTTTTGGCAGTATTTTGCCTTGTTACTATAGTTTGAAGGGATGGACACTTCATCATCTTTAGGCAAAAGAGGGCACAGGTAAAATATAATATAAAGGTGAAACAGGATAATTGATTGTAATAGTAAATCCAGTGCCAATCTGCTAACTCTTTGATTACTAGACTTTCCAAGTATAGAAATAAAGGTGTGGTTTCATTATACACTATGCTAGCACAGCTATATAATTCACTGTTAGTTTATCCTGTTCTTCTCCTTCTTTCTTGCACCATACACAGTTGCTTATTTGTTTGTTTTAAATCTAATTATGGTGCAGTCGGAGAAGGAAGTGGAACAGTTGACCGATCTGATAGAAAATTAACTCATTAAAAAAAGGGAAAAAAGGCTTTCTGTCAGTTCAATAAGCTCAACTTATTTATGCACACAATTGCTAGTTGCAAGAGATGGACATGAATTTCCAGCCAGGCCTAGAAGAACCTCCTTTTCAGAGGCAAGGTGTAGCTGTACTGAATTAGGTGCAAAGAAAGTATGTAGTGAGAAAAATAAATACAAGAGTAATGACTAGGAGATGTAATATGCTAGAAAAAATTAGTGATCAAAAGTTGTTTCTCTTGCAGCTTTTACATAAGCAAAATAACGATTGCTTTCTACGTAGACATTGTACATACAGGACTCAAAGTAGACCATTCCATCAGATCTGTAGGTTTCCCATATTGGAATTGGCCTTTCTGAGAACCACAAGCTTAAGCAGAATGTTACTATATTTGAAACAATTATCACACAATTTCAAACAAATGCATTTTCATGAGGACTCAGTTTCCCATCTTCTGAGGAACCAGCCAGCTATTTGTAGACTACCATTTATTTCACAATATAATGATTCATTAACTAAATTTAACTTAACTTTACAAATGTTACATATCAAATGTTAAGTGGTCTTCTTAACTTTTACTTATCTCCTTTCCTCTGTATCTGACATATCACTTCCCACACATTTGGAATGGAAAGTTTTGGGGACAAATAATATCTCATGTCATATGTGTACAAGAGTTGACATAATGGCTGCTGATCATTTGAGATGACTTCTATATTAATCTGCATTGATTTTTTATATTAGTAAGATAAGTAAGAGCTGATATCAAGGTTCAAGCAGGTAATTTGTAATTTTAAAGAGGATTCACAAGATTCATCCAGCATCCATGAAACATATTCCAAATAAAGTTTAATGACGAAGAGAAGTACTGGTCTTCAGTGCTTTCCATTTAACAAGCTAACAATGCTTCATTTTCTTTGCCAGCACTGAGAACATTTTGATTTATAGTGGATAAAACAGGATAAAATGTTTACAACTCAAGCTGGACAATCTTTCTTCAGAGGCAGACTTAAGCATATCTAGCTCCTGGCTAAAGGACTTTGAATTTATTGTCTTATCAGAGGTCAAGCTTGTCAGCTATAGTTGTGATGGCTCAACCTGTACTGCACTGCCCACAGCACCTGGGATGAAAGGATTAGTGAATCACCTCTTTCCACTATGTGGATCAATAGATAAAACACTCACAGATGCCTCTGAAGTTCCCTCAGATTATGATTAATGAGTTCATGATGTTTTCCTGATGGCTCTTCAGTTCCCTCACTATAGTTTGAGCTAAGAAAAACCCATAGTTTCTTTGCTCTCAAGGAGCCTAATTTCCAAGTTATTTGATGGCTGCTACAGTTTTGTTGATCATGAACAGCCTACTCCACTCCAGAGGATTTGTTCAGTTTACATGACCAAGATACCTGGGTAAACACACCAGATGAATACAGGCAGCAAAAAACTAGGCAACATGGCTGATCAAGCATGAAAGTGGACATTTCTGCCCTTAATTCAAAAAGTCATCACATTATCTTTCAGTCCAAAAGAGGCATTTCTATCAGAAAGAACTCTTGTCATGAAAAAGCAATACAGTTAAGAATATATCACATAGCCTTCAATGACATTCATTACTACTCAAGGAACTAATACTGTTAATTAGGAATATGAATTACCATTTTAACACTTCTTTTGATTTGTTTAGCAAGAAGAACTTGGCAATATCAAACATAAGGTGCTGGAAGGGATGTTTTTACACCCATGTAATCAGGTTACTATTCATACGTGTTACCATTTGAGTGGTAGTACATGTACAGAAGGATGTACTGTCATATCACCTAAAGGCAGTAATTTTTGCCTGTTTATTGAAATATTTTATTTGCACCTTCTTCCAAAAATGCAAACTGTTTTCAAAAGAAACTTCAAACTAGATGCTTTGCTGTAAAAGTTGACTTACTGAGTTGAATTACCATGTAGCTAGTTTTCCCGCATTCAAGGTCAACTGTATCTTCCTTCCATGACACAAAGCATTGTTCTTTGACAAATACATTGTTTTCAATTCAACAGCTGCATCAGTCTGTATAAATTTAGAAACCATTCTATGGTGCAAGATAGGATAAACTTCTGGAATGGCACACACCTTACACTAATAAAATACATAGAGACACCAAAGAAAACACCTGAAGGGCATTTCTGTTGACAATGCCAGTTTAAGTAATCAAATTTTGTTGATCCACCAAGACTGAAAAATTGAGGTTTTTTTTTTTCCACCGTCAGCTGTCTTGTTTTTAAATACTGTGACAATGCTGAAATCTCCATTCATCTCCAGAACAAATCCTCTGGAGTGGAGTATGATGTTCATGATCAACAAAACTGTAGCAGCCATCAAATAACTTGGAAATTAGGCTCCTTGAGAGCAAAGAAACTATGGGTTTTTCTTTCATTCTTTCTTTCAGAAGCTGGCAGTTCTGAGCATGCTACATACTGTAGTACTGAAGAGACTGAAGCAAAGCCAAACATTGTATTTGTCATCATATTTCTGCATTTCCATTTTCTCCCCTGGCCAATCATTGGAACAACTTGTCCTTGTCCTTTGCAGAAAATTCTCCCTTTCCAAATCACCCCCCAAACAGAACAAGCTGCCAAGAAGACCAAAAGGCACATACAATGTGGTCATGATAGGTTGTAATGAGTGCTGTGGGTGTTAGCAATTACAATGGGTGCATTTGGTGTTCCAACTCAACGGTACTTCTCAAAACGACGTTTGTACACATGGCTACTTGCAGTCTATATTTAACATCATAAATAAGGATTTTCTGTAAGGTACACTAGGCATACTGACCAAGAAGGTATAATATTGTTTTATTAGCAGGCCTCTGGTATAATTCATTTCTGCATCATTTCACTACTGTTTTTTCCTGCATTATATTCTGATGGCATTTTCAGGCTTAGGTTCTATCGGTTACATATATCTACCATATACAGCATGCTACATCCCAATAGGGGCACTCATGTTTCTTTATGCCAATTTTAGAAGGATGTATATAGGATTTAATGTGTATATCTACATTTAACATTTTAAACGTTATCAAAGTAGTATTTTTACCCCAGTGACAAGCATTTTCAATACCTCAGCATTCTTCTAGTTTGAGGGAGACATTTTGTTAAGCTCTTTGCGCACACACAGATTATGTTCTATAATCATGTTATGAACTACAGAAGTGCTGCCTTCCACATTCCCCATATCTAATACAAAAAGACCTTTCACAATTTTGATAGTACGAGAGTGTGACCTGTGAGCCCCGACTCAGGCACCCTCTGGAGGAGGTGCTTTCTGGGAGCACCTATGCCTGTTCAGATTCTGAATCAGCAGCCCTCGAGGAATACTTCAATAACAATCTGGTATATGGGTTCATCTACCCCTCTGACTCCCCTGTGAGGGCTTCCATGATTTTTTTCATAAAGAAGCATGGGAGTCTCTGCCCCTGCATGGATTACAGGAGGCAGAAAGACACCAGTATGAAGCACCAGCACACCTTGCTTCTTATCCTGGAGTGCTCTGTACATCTGCAGTGGGCTCCCTAGTTCATCATAGTGGATCTACAAGGGGCCACTATGAGCATCCTGTGGTGCCATTCAGCCTCTGCAATGCTCAAGCCACATTCTAGTATTCTGTAAATGCTGTCCTGAGGGACTTGCTTCATAGCTATGCCATGGTATACCTGGATGACATCCTGCTATTCTGCACGTCTCAAAAGATATGCATTGACAGCACCCAAGATGTTTTCAATCACTTGCAGCAGCACTGACTCTGTGCCAAACTGAAGAAATATTCCTTTCACCATCAGAGCGTGGAGTTCCCGGGGTAACTGTGGGCAACATTGACTTGAGCATGGACTCCATGGAGATTGATGACATCACAAGTTCACAGCCCCCTTCTAGCACAGGTGCAATGGTTGTTAGGATTTATCAGCCTCTAAGGATAGTTCATGAAGGATTTCTGGCATTGTGGCAGCCATAATGGCCCTCACCCAAAAGAGGGCTTGATTTTCACGGATGCCTGAAGTACGGGCAGTTTTTGAGAAAGTAAAATGCATATTCACTGTAGTTTTTATCCTAACATCGGTCTTTTACTATAGAAACAGATGCTCTAACACCACTGAGAGGAATTATGCCTGAGATAATGAGCTCCTGGCAATCATAGCTGCCTTTGATGAGTGGCAGCACACCTGTGAGGGGGGCAGAAGGACTGACAATAGTGATGACCAGTCACCACAATCTGGAAGTGTCTCATGGGATGAAGTGCCTCTCTCCCCACTTTTCCACTAGGCCTCCTTCTTTTTGTGCTTCCCCTTCATTTTCCTTTGGCTTTTAGGAAGCACAATGTCAAGGCAGATGCTTGTCATGAAAGAAGGACGCAGGCTTGGATGCACAGCTCATACATGCACCTCGTCCTCTTTTTCTCTGAGTTGCTTCACTCCAGCCACAGCAGAGGATGAGCTCATGGCAGTTTTCCAGGCCACTGCAAACAGCTTGCTTCTGACCCAGCATTGTGATGGCACGGCTTCCACCAGCTGTAAGTGGACAGGCAGGTAACATCCCACAGGGACTGCTGCAAACATGGCTCCTCCACTGATGCCACAGTGCATCTGAAGCTGGAAATGAGCTTCAGCACTTGAATACCCAGACATGCAGGTAATGCATGGTACGGACATGTGTGGCTGATTATGTTTGGGTCCCTAACTTCTGTACTTGTACCAAAAGGCCTCTGCAAAGACCACAGGGTGTCTTCTAGCCACAGTAAGAAAGGGGGGCTGCAGTGCCTTGGTGGTATCTTGAGATCTCTCTCTCTAATCAAGCTATAGATGTAAAAACCTGTATTGTTCCTACAGCTCTCATTGGAGCAATTGGTAGGACAGATGGAGCAACATTTCCATATCTCTCTCTCCCCACCCCGGATCATGGATGCAAAAAAAGAAGGAAACACCTTTCCAAGTCTTAGGTTAGAAAATGGAGGCCCTGCCATTTGCATTGGCCCTTGGAGTAGAGTGCTGCTGTACTGAGAAAGAACAGCTGCTATGGAGTCTTTTACAGATTTCCTCCAGCTATGCTGATATCTGGCCAGAGATCTTCTTACTTTCTCACTGCAGGCTTAGTTTTGAAATTTTATTATCTCTCACCACTACTTCAGTGCACAGGAGGTAAGCATAAAGGAAGAGTTGTCAAAATGCCTGTTGCATAAGTGCCTGGTACTCACACTCTGACGGACAGTTTCTTCTTTCCCTTACATGTATTTTATTAAACAGTATTTTATTTGCTTAATCAATGTATTGCTACCAAATTATGACTTTGAGATTATTCAGTATCAAATTTCTCATTTCCTCCAGCAATAAATAGACAAAGCTTTTTTCCATGGCATCTTCTTTACTTTTGCTTGATCTCATGAGATAATGTAAGGGAAAAATCTTTGTGGATTTTATCAAAGCTTTGTCATTACTGTTGCAAGTATCTTAACAATGTTTATTCTCCATAAGCCTGTACCTTCTAACCCTTTTCTTGCCTTGCTTACACCCTTCATTCTGTATTGCTCTTTGTGACTCAGTCAGACTTTTTTTCTAATTCAAAAATGCAAGCGGTTTAGCTCATATTTCATTTATTTTTAGTTTTAGTCCACAACTTGCGACAAGTCTTGGCAAACTTAATACAGAAAAAGAGTTAATTGTAAAAGAAGTTTTCTGGTGAATTTTCTTTGGATCTGTCTGTGGTGTTTTGGAGCTTTCACATTAGAATATCTCTTAAGAAAACAATAACCATTTTGATTGGACTATAATTTCTCTGAAAATGTCGTATACACTTAAAGTAACAGCAAAATCTTCACAGTTGCACAGAAAAGGTGTAAAGGCACAATATGAAAACAACATTGTGGAAGAAATAAACTGCAAGTGAATATGTAAAATAATGCAAATTTTAATAGCACCAGCTTTCTGTAATACAAACTGTGAGGTGCTATTAGCAAAATGAGGAAAGATAAAAAGAACAGTAATATCTCATAAACGCAGAGAAAAAGTAGAAGATGATGTAAACAGAGTATTAAGTAAAGAGTATAGCCTTTTTTTGGAAGCTCAGGTCATGTTTTGGCTAGGAATATTGGTACAGAATACTGGACAATGCTGTGGTTGTGCCTAGTCATGTGGAAATTTGATCACCGCAATGACCATCTATGATTTCTGCCTTGCTAGCTTGACAGTGTCAGCTGTTAAGTGTACAGGTCCATATATACAGCACTGGGATTTTTGACCACACAGCTTTGTTGCTGTTGCTGTTCTTACACTGCTCAACAGCAACCTCCTGAGCTTTGGCTCTGCAGCATTTTGTACTGTAACATTTCAGGCTGACATTTCTTGTAAGGCACCTGATTCACTGTTCCTGCAGACAATACACCTGAGCTTCCTCCACAGGCAAAGTCTTTCATGGTGCTGTTTTCCTGTATTAGCTCTTGCTGTTTTACCGATTGCTTCACATTATGCCCTTCTGACAGCTGGTAGGATGCTAGCGATACCAGTCACTGTCAGCTGAAGCACCACCAGATCTTGTTCCCAACTCATAGATATCAGGTGAAATTGGAAAAAAGCCTTATACTTCTCTGAGCGCAAGAACCATAATTTTGCTCAGTCCTTAAAAGGTCCTCGCAGGCTTCGAAAACTCTGTAAACCCTTAATTTCCCATATGTATCCACCTAATATCGAGATACATTCTGGCATATAATTTTCAACTTTTATAGAAATTGATTTATTAGATATGCATAGGAAGAAAGATACTTGGCATGCATTGTCTGTAGTCATTTTTCATATAGAGCTCACCTGGATTCTAATGTATAAATACATACTGTCTTGCAAGTTATACAGCCCTATTAGACTGAACAGAAAATATTTAGGTCTGGGAGTCAGTATCAATATCGACTTTGAGCTCTGGGTCAGAGAGCTTGCTTTAAGTACCATCTGTATCTCAGCTATCTCCAGACACAGCACAGGACATTTTTCCTTCTTTCTCCAAGGATTGAATGACCTTCCGCCAGACAGTCATTCAAGTGATTTTCTTAACGTTTTAAAGTTAAATGCAAAACATTTCTCAGAGTTATTTCCCACTTGATACTATACACATGGCTACATCTGTTATTCTTTCCTCGTATTGCCCCCTGGTACTTGAAGGACAGATGATAAACTTGAGCTAGATTGTATCTGGCTTTGCATGGGCTTGCAGTGAATCAGACAAAAGGGTACAAGGAGCTCTTCCTGCTTCCTTGAGCATCAGGCAAAGGGCAGACACAAGAGACAATCTCAGCTCTGATTTATTAGAGCTCTGAATGTGCTCAATTGGTGTATTTAATATTTATAGAAGCACTGAGTGTCAAAAAAGGAACTAAGGCCATGGTCTTCTGATAGGGTCAGCAGTGGAGGTAGGTGACATTTTTTTATGAAGTTCACTCAGAAATACAATCCAGAAGAGACCAAGAATACTAGCAAATGTAGTTTGGATTTCTTGACTAGATTTACCCCACACTTAAAAAAAAAAAAAATCCAAAACAAAACAAAAAGCCCAAGTAAAACATTTCCCCGCTCCCTCAAAAAAAGGATACAATGACAATAAAATTAAATATTCTGTTTCAGTTGACTCTCTGCCTTGAATTTTTCAATTGAATCAGCAAATTTTAAACACCCCTGTTTTTTACACAGTATAGGTAATGAGAAAGGTCAAGGCTCAAGGAACACAAATTGTACCTTTTAAAAAGAGCAAGGGAATACAAGACTGTAAGGGTCCATCAGACCCCTGAATATATCAATTTCATCCCTTTCAGACACCAGTTGCACCAATCACACTATAAATTAAAATTGGTTATACTGTCTTCGCTTAGTTCTCCTTTCTCCTACAGTTGTCCATGGCTACTATTATCATCCAGTTGCTCTTGTACCAGTATTGTCCTTAAAACAGTTCATTCTCTTTGATGTCAGTTGCTTGCCTATGTCTAATGTGCAATCATATAACCTCACAGGCTTCAGTTCTCTAGATTGACCCACAAAGCCCAATTATTCAAACACAAACAAAAAAAGAGTTTATTTTCCAAAAAAAGTTTCCTTCTAATTATTATGGTAACCCTTTTCTTTACATGTTCCAGTTTGAAATAACCTTGAATGGGTGAGTACAACTAAGCATAGCATTCTAGATGAAGTTTCATTTGTATCTTCTGCAATGGCATTAGTGTTTCTTTTTATACCCCAGGATGTGGTTCTCCTGGTGCTTCCAAGGGTAAGTAACATTGACCTTACCACAGCAACTAGTACTTCTTGGAAAGCCTGATTCAGAAATGATGGACTTAATAACAAAAAAAGCATATGAACAGAGTATAGTCCTCAGGATCTGGAGGAAACTGTTATAATAAGATGTTATGGTTTTGTCTGCGATAGAATTAATTTTCTTCATAGTAGCTAGTATTGGGCTGTGTTTTGGATTTGTGCTGAAAACAATGTTGATAACTCATGGATGTTTTCGTTATTACTGAGCAGTGCTTACACAGAGTCAAGGCCTTTTCTGCTCCTCACACCACCCCACCAGTGAGTAGGTTGGGGGTGCACAAAACATTGGGTTGGGACACAGCTGGGACAGGTCACCCCAACTGACCAAAGGGATATTCCATACCATAGGACATCATGCCCAGCATATAGAGCTGGGAGAAGAAGAAGGAAGGGGGGGATATTTTGAGTTATGGCATTTGTCTTCCCAAGCAACCACTATGCATGAGGGACCCCTGCTTTCCTGGAGATGGCTGAACACCTGTGTGCCAGTGGGAAGTGGTGAATGAATTCCTTGTCTTGCTTTGCTTGCATGCGTGGCTTTTGCTTTAACTGTTAAACTGCTTTATTTCACCGACAAGTTTTCTCACTTTTACTCTTCTGATTCTCTCCTCCATCCCACTATGGGGGCAGTGAGTGAGTGGCTGTGTGGTGCTTAGTTGCCATCTGGGGTTAAACCACAACAGACTATTAACTTTGGGTTGAAGGAGAAAGCAAATAAAAGACAAATGTTGTTGCTAAGGCTTTGGGTCAGATAAACTAGATTAAAATTATATTTATTTTAGCCTTGGGAAGAGAAGTAGCAAATTGGGAAATGAGAGTTGTTATTACAGTTAGAAATAGATAAATATAAATAAGATTAGCTAAGTAGTTTAAACCAAATAACAAAGGATGTAAATAGTCCTGCATTGTGATTATGAGTTTATAATTGAAGGCAGGGTTTAGGCATTTTTAAGTTAAGTAAGTTCTTTGTTTACTGTCTCCCAATATGCTGTTGGATCAATTAGCCACAATGTTTCTAATAAGGATGTAGTGTCCACTATTCAGTTTAACTTCACTTCTCAAACAGAACAATTTGAACACATAAAGCTTTCCATTTGGGACACTGACATTTAGAGCCATATTACCATTACTGTTCAACAGTATTCATATTGAAAACAAAACCAAATTAATTTAACTTGAGGTCAACAGGTGTACTACTTTTGAAGTCCTTAGCAATCTTTTTTTTTCCTTTTCTTTCTTTAATTTTGTATTTGCATGGTCAATAAACACATTGTCAAGTCTAATGCCCCATAAAAATTTCACTTCCATTTGACTTCTGGAAATTATCATTTTATTCTACAAGATGTAAGGTTTCCCATCCTTTGTCATTTCCCTGTTTAATCCTAATGTTTCATTTGTATTGGTTATTTATGCAGCTTTGAGCTTTTCTGCAATGCCTTCTAGCTCTCTGCTTGGGATACATGTTCAAGAACATTTCTGGACATGCAAGACAAAGGACTTCCAGGCGTCTTTCAGATTCAAGTGAAATATTAATCTGAGTTCTGTTGCCTGCATGAGTAACTAATTACTTTTGTCTACCTTAGCTTGCCTATTCGAAACAGATACACTTAATTACAGGCCTCTATTTACTGTTCCATTTAATTAAAACTCAATTATGTTATGATCATGCAATCTAAGTCTATTTTCTACAATTGACATTTTGTATAATGTCCTCACTACTTAAAAAAGCCAAGTTTAAAAGCAAATCACCTTTGTTGGTTCATTGGTGAAGGAACCTGATCACATTCTGAGGGAATTCATTCTATACGAGTAGCTTTTGGTCAGACCTCTAGCCAGGAAATTAAACAGTTCTGCTGCATGTGATTTTCCGAGGATACATCCTGATGAGATTTTGCATATTCAGTCTTAAGAGTGTGGTGACATAAAACTCTTTCATGATAGGTAAGCTTCTTTGAGGCATTCACTTCACTGACTGAGAGCCAAGGTTCTTGAATGCTACAGGACAATTACTCTGGAGCTTCCTGGGATGCTCAGAGCAGTATTGGTGGGGCTCTGCCTACAGTCGTCCCTCACAACCATGTGCAGTTTCACAGAATCACAGAATCATTAAGGTTAGAAAAGACCTTTAAGATCATCAAGTCCAATCGTCAACCCAATACCACCATGCACACTAAAACATGTCCCAAAATGCCACGTCCACACATTTTTTGAATACTTCCAGTGATGGTGACTCCACCACCTCCCTGGGCAGCCAGGGAGGCCATTTAATTTCTGTATACTTTGCTTCTTTAGTTTTCCACACTGCAAAGCGAGAGTGTTCTCCCCATTGCTTCTATCTATTTTTTTCCCTTGTTTCTTTTTCTCTCTCAGACAATGAAAACCCATATTCTGGCATAAACTATAAATTATAAGCCTGTATTTTAAATAATAGAGACTATGGACATAATCAACTACCTTATATATTTTATCAGCTTTTTACTAGCCATGCTGTAACAAAGTAATTTCAAAGCTGTTTCCAATTCCCTCACATGCAAGATGAAGCATGGTACTGAATAAAAGACAGACATCTGTGAGATGCAGGAGGAGTGGCAGCAATACATTTGTCTTACTTATTTTCATACTAGGCTTACACAAAGGAGGTCCTCTAGAATTAATTTAACAAATGTTATGCTCTTTTGCATCGCTCTGTAATCTAAAAGGGAAATTTCTGTGTGATGCTCTTTCTCTGAGGGCTTTGGGTTTTCTGCTACATAATTCTTCTTTTGAAACCATGACTTTCTTTTCAAAACATTCAGACTCGGGGAAGATCCCATTATTGTTCCATGGACTGTGTGGCTCCACAAGTTGGTAGTGAATGAAAGACTCAATGCATTTCAGCAGCATGAGTGCACACCAGTACTTTTTAGCACAACATTGGGAGGTTATACCACAACCTTTGTAGGTGATACCAGCAGAACACTATTAATGTTAAGAAGTATTCAAAATAGATTAAGATCACATAGCCAAAGACTACCTTTTGCACAGAGAGTGCTACCCCTTTCACTATCACAAATGCCTCCATCCTGACTGAAAAAAATCATTTAAGCCCGTACTTAGTTTTCTGTCAATATATATGCATGTGTCAGTCTGAAAGCAGGACAATGAATCGCATTTCCCCAAGTTAATTTGAGGTTACTGCTCTTTGGAGATATTGCTTCAATATTACTCCATTTCTTTTCACCCCTCACGTGGGGTCCTGATTTACACTTGTGCAATTCCAGTGTAGCACTCTGCCTCTGAAATGAGACTGCAGCATGAGTAAAAACACTTACAAGCAAATTTTTATCTTCCTGTAAATTAGCAATTGTGCAAGAATGTCAAATGGTCCTGCTAAAGACATTGAGCTGGCCATGTCTGAAAATTAACTTTCTAGTCATTGCTCCAGCCCACGTGGCACTTGACAAGTGCTACAACACTGAGGAAAGACCATGTTAATTATCACATGACTATTATTTATATCTCTATTTCTTGAAACACTATTCAGTCATTAAAGATAGTGAAAAATGACACTATCCAGAATGAATATGAAATGAATATTCATAACACAGCTAATTGTCACTGACATCTCAAATTTCATTATAATTTCTGTTTTGCTTAGCACTTTCTCATACATGCAATAAACCCATCACTATGCTATTTAATTACTGACTATAACAGAAGTACAGAAAAAATTACATATACACAATAGGTGTCTACGTTTCATAATCAGCTATATAGTTAGGATGTTTGGTGAAATGTTTCTTATATAGACATAGACATATTTATGTAGCATAACAGATGTTAACATGATTAACATAATCTCTCACTTTTTTTAATGGGCATTGAATGTTTTAATTCACAGCAAATCTAGTAATTCAACAGTTTCTAAACTTGTTAGTGGAACTAAAATAAACCTTTCCCTTCTACTGGGATATTATAACAGGCTTTATTTCTTCAGTCTGTGCATTTCATCCTTCCTTTGAAAGTGCAAGTAGGAAAACACAACTAAACAAAAAGGCTTGCAAACGAACCACTCTTAATGTTTATCAAGACCATTATTTTTCTTGCAAGCTTGTTAAGCTCTTAAATATGTATTTGTATCAAGCTAATTTAAAGCCGTGCTTTTCGTGTAATATCACCTACTTCACATACGCATAGATGACAAGGGAGCTTAATTTAAAAATGGCTACAGTTATAATGCTGGCTATATAAAGCCAAAGGGAGATTATTTTAGCTTTAAAAATTGACTTGGGGAAAATTAACACAGTGAACAACCATATTAAATACTAACTGCTTCAAACCATACTGATTCTGCTGCTGCTAATGAAAGGGCTACCTAATTTAAAATATTTCTCAGACTTTGAAGACTACTTCTCTTACAAATACTTACCTTTACAGACACTGTCGTTTGAAGTGCATTAAAAAAAGGAGTTGTTTATTGGCAGCTGTTTAAAGCTGACAGTTTCGAACAGGGTGACGACGTCTGTCACAGACAGGAAAGCAGTTATTTGGGGAGGAGAAATTGTGATGTATTTACCGGAGTTCCTGGGACTGCGGGTCAGTGGATCCTCCTTCCTGTAAATGGGAAGAAGTCAACCCCTGACTAGAGGGCAGTCAAGCCACACTGAACCACAGGCCTAGCTGCAGCATGCCACTGAATTCTGCCTGTAATAAATGTCAGCCTCTGAAGCTGTTATTTACAAGCTCTCTCTGTGGTAGCCCTGAGGTTCCCAAGGCATCATTGGTTGCAGCATTATGCACAACAAGTTCTTTCAGTCAGAGGAACCAAGGCGACAAAGACTGAAGCTGACAGGTCGCAACCTCATTACACTTTATAGTGACTGACATTCTTTTTGTTTAATGGATACTTTTAAAAAATCTAAACCACTTTAATTTTCCTCAGAAAATGTTTGTGTCTCTATAAAAAATAGCTTCTCTCAACTTCTCTTAGGGGTGCTATCATTCTTTCTCTTTCATTTCTGCTGCAGAAGATTCACAGAGGTATATAAGTAGGAATGACAAAAAAGCTGAGAAAGTATGAGAAAGTTTTAGCCTGATTATACATTTTCATTCTCTAAAAAGGGTAACAGGCAATATTTGAAAAATTCTTTAAAGGGAAAAATCAGTGCAGACACTCATTTTAAAACTGGTGATGTCTGTATGAGTCTTAAAGAAGACATCCATGAATATTCCAACTTAGACAAATAGTGAATGGAAAAAACTCTAACAAACAACTATACGAGAAGCACATTGTACAGAGACTCTTTCTTGACAAAGAATTGTCTGGTGACAGTTCTGGTGATGCTCACAGGCCTAGTTAGCTGCCCCCTCCTAAGAAGGACTAACAGCTAATGACAGTCTGTCAAAGAAGTTTTGCTGGAAGTCATATCTAATACTTGTGACATTTAAAACAGGAATATAGGAAAAAAGGTGTTAAATACTGGGAAGACAATGAGTGAAGTGGAAAACCACACAAACTTCAGCAGAATTAATTTGTTAATCTTCATCTCTACTTACAAACACCAGTATTTTCTTCACCCCACTAAGCAGTTAGCTGTCTGATGCATCCTTATGCAGGAAGTCTGTTTAAACATGTTAAATATGAAGACATATTTTAAGTCAATTGAAGAATACATCTGTGAGCATGTGTTCAAATTACATTTTATATAAGATTTTAAACAAGTGTTTCTTTGAACTCAGTCCTTCATCATCAGTTAATCAGCTGGGACAGAACAGCTACGCTGTGGGAGTACAGAAGTGTGTGAAACAGGGCATAAGATTCAATTCATGGCTAAAGTAGTCCCAAAGATGCCAGAGTCACTGCTAATGGCCTGGATTCTCCAGGTAGAGCAAAGGCAAAAAAAGCAGACAAGATACCTTGAAAATTCAACTGAACCATGGAAATTAGAAAACGTTCTCAAGTGAGAACAATCAGGTTCTGTAGTACCATGCATTCACTGTGTTTTTTTCTAATCTTTGTGATTTGGAAATAACTTTTCAAATGTGAACTAGTAGTAAACTGGTGTTGTGTTTTCTTCTTCAGTTTGCAGTCAGAGAGGTCCAGGAGGAATGTGAAGATATATTTTGGAGCTTTTAAAAAACACATGAATTTTAATGAGAATCCCTAAATTTCCCTTTGGTGTGGTTGATACCGCTTTTCTGATTATAGCAAATGGTGAGTGAAGCTGCTATTAGGTTCTTTAGGGCTCCAAACTGACAGTACTAAAGTCACTATGGGAAAAAGAAATCGGTTGTCAGAAAAGAAATGGACAAATAAATAAATATACTGGTAGAAGTGAGAGAAAATTATTTTGCAATAGTGTTACTGGAATTGCTGTGAAAACATGCCTTTAATCTATCAGAGAAACCCATTCAATATGAAGATAAGATTTTGACAAGAGAAGGAGAGGACACTGTGAGAGCAATTATATACTAGTTTATGAGATTATACTATTAAACTGGCGCAGCTGTCATGTCTCCCCCCACCTGCAGAGTAGCTTTTTTACAAAATAAGCAACAAAGAGAACCCAACGTAGTAACTGTAATAAGCACAATGTAGCAAAAAACTATATAACTGCAAATTGTGATCACAGAAAAAAAAAGACAACAAAAAGTCAACCAGGTGGTAAACTTTTCTTCTCTAAATGTCCCTTGTTCTACTCAATAACTACTGGGTATTTTAGATCAGATAGCAAAATATCGCCTCATCTGATGACTAGATTCCTCTCATTCAGCTGTAGACATTGAAGTGAATGAGATTTGACTCACAGATTCAGACACCAAATTTAAGTATCCACATGTGAATTCGGCATCCAAGACACCAGTTTAGTCAGTAAAATAATGGAGTTTCAGTCAGCTGTCTAAACACAGATGTCTATCACCTTTCCATTTAAAATGCCTTCTTAGGGTATCTGAGACAACCTCATGGAACTAGCAGATGTGAGAGAGGACTTAGGGACACTCTTTTGAAGAAGAGGCTGGAGGCTAGGAAGATATACCTGAGGCATCTTTAATAGCATTAGACACCTATGCATGAACAACTGAAGCAAAGCCTTAGTCCATTTGATCAATGGATCCAGAGAGCTATTCAACCTACTCCAAAGTGGACATGTACAGCAGATCAACTGAACTGTTCCTTACATGTCCTTGCAGAGGACCAGGATAAAATCAGTATTATGAATTCAATGGTGTGCATCATCTTCCTTCTATACATACGTATTAAGTGGTTGGTTAAAGGTTCTTCTGCAGTGCATGAGCCCAGCCTTGGATTCATTCTTAACCAAGCGAACTTCCACAGCAGTCAATTTTACAATCTAGCAGGTAAATCATTGGAGAGAAAGAGGATTTTCATCTTGTCTTATGAAGCCACTTTATTTGGAATACTGTGTTCAAATAAAGGAACTACATTCTTAGAAATAGATAAGCAAAATGGAAGGAGTTCTTCAAAGACCAAAAGAGATTAGGAATAAATGCTCAGTTCTTTACTTCTTAAATAAGGTAAGTATTCCAAAGAACTCAGTGCTCTACCATGGACAAGTGATGAAAAGGAGGAATAGTATCAGCTTGCAATAGTAGAGCTCCAAAGAAAAGAAGGGAATTATAGTATACAGTACTCTGGGATGTGATTAGAAGCCAGAGTGTGAAAACAAAGGCAAGAAATATAAACAGAAACTTTCCAGTCAGTGACACTTTTCTAGTTATTCAGTAGCCTCTGAAATGTAGACATCCCACTCCATAGGATGCTGAAATCAAAGCTTGATTTAGTAATAGAAAATGTACGTTAGAAGAGTGTCCTATATCAACAAGGAGATGGATGGGATAATCTGAAAAGCTCATCTATTAGCAACACCTATGAATTTTTCCACACACTATTAGTTGTCAGATATTTTGTCAGAAAAGCAACTATCCTGATAAAGAAACAAGATTTGTCAAGAGCATACCAAATAACTCTTACTCAGAACTCATGCTGGTAGGCCCTTAGCAGTGCTGCCTTAAATCATATCTATCCACCAATATTTCTGTTCAGCAGATGCTCATTGGCTAGTACTTATTTTGGACTGGCTTTAAAGTAAAAGATTAAAGACATTGAGTATTGATAACTAAATTAAAAGGGCTGGCTGCCAATAGCTATAACAGTAAGTAATGAATAAAGAGCATTGCCTGCTCTGTGTCCTCTTGACCATGCAGAACAATCATTAAGAATTAAATGCTGTGATTCAGTCCCCCTCCTCCCTTTTCCCCAAGAGGCAATGCCTCACACACCACCAAGTATGCAGTACTCTGGGAACAAAGCCAAAAGTAGCAACTCATTCTCTGAATGCGAACAGCTCAAAAATAGGTCCTACCCAAGAAGGAGCGGCGGGGGAGGGGAATGACAATGTTTCCTACTATTGCTCATAATGCACTTTTTTTTAATGGAAGGAAATCTGTATTAACACATCTTTTACTGCCTTTCTTAAATGAGGTTCAGGATTTTGGCTGAGAGGCTACATTAAAAATATGTAATAAAATGATGCTGTTTCCTTTACTCTTAACTTATTCTTTCACTTTTGCAATCATAGACATAATGCAGCTAGGTGACTTTTCTGTAGGCAGGTCAGGTAGGTCACAGCAACTGATGATGTGTGAAGTTTTGAAGGAAATGCCTTCCACCATTCCACATTCCCTCTTCTCTTTTCCCCACCAATCTCTGCTCCTGGCACACATAAAAAAACCCAGAACAGTTGCATGATACATATTACATATATATCAGCTTTATACACATAGGCTGGCCTGTATGTGTACGTACCCCCATGGACTTGCATTAACACTTGTGGTTAACCTGAAGAGCTATGGTGATGTTTTAAAGAAACTGTTCTACAGAAAACTAAAATGCCACTAAAAATATAGCTGAGAAACAGAGACCCCACTGCTGGCCTAAGTTTGCTGTCTTAGACTGGTTATACTAAAATAAGGGCACTGACTTCACTGTAAATGAAAGTAGGAACAAATTATGTTATGTTTATTTAAGCAAAAATTATGTAATGCTTGCATCTCTTTTTAAGTTACCTGATTTATTCTCAGTAGAATGAAACACAACTTTTGAATGACTCAGTTACATTTTCAAAGGGTTTCTCTTTTCTTTTGCTTACAATCACCTGCTGAATGTTTTAAATACATATTTTTGATTTGGAAAACGTGGTTTTTTTTCTATATGCTTTCATTTCTAATGATGCTCAACATTAACGTCACTTTCCTATTTACTCAGTTTGCATATCGACCTTGATGTCAGCACAACACTGGTGTTAGATGTAGTTAGTTAAAATTAAGCTAAAGTCCCTCTGTTTGCTGTGTAGCAACAGACCATAAAATGGAGATGATACCTGAATCCTCCAAAAACAGTGGCTATTGTTTAGTTGTTTTTAGATTTTACATCACCATTCACAAGGTAGAATGGGCTAAATACAAGTGATATTGAATTCAATGGAATTACACTGACGATTCATTTAATCAGATACGTTCAGCATAAAGAAAACGTTAAATACTCTCCAGGCTCTGTCTGGCCACACATTGGTGTGCAGATGACAGAAAAAGCTACTCATGCAGGTGAGAGGCACAGGAATGCTGGGGAGGGCAGTGTAGGTTAGCAGAATTGAGCTGAGCAGTGATAAACAAGCTCTGAACCGTTTCAAACTGTGGTTGAGCTCCTCCTCCAGCATCCCCTTTCCAGAGGTCTGGCACCCTCTGAAAAGGCTTCAGTATGTGACAGATGAATCAGAGAGTACTCCTTGAGGGAATTCCACTGTTGCACTGCTCCTCTTTGTCTCTTGTTCCCTCTAGCGTAACACAGTGCATGCAGTTACTACGTTCATATATTCAAACCCTGGATTTGTACACAAATACAGATGTTTGCATCTGCATAATGAATACACCTCCATTTCTAGGGTATAATCACAATGACTCTAGTCTTTGATGTCTGATTAAATTAGGAGGATGTGCATTATGACTTTGTATAAACTTCATGGAACAATTCTCAGATCAACAGCCTGTGTATTTTAAACCATTAAAATACCAACAACTTTCAGTTATTCCAAGCTGAGGGTTTCTGTTGTTTGGGTTTTTTTAATACTCTACATACTGGAATAGGGCATATCCTACATATTTGTTAGCCTGAAAAAATATTACAGTAGGTGTATGACAGTTTATAAAATTCAGTGATGATCTGAATGTTTTTCCTCACTAAATACAGTTTTCTTGACATCTGACTTTTAAATACCTTGGAACAAACAGGACACTGAGCTCACATTGCAGTCACAGGAAGAAAAAAAACCTACCTCCAAAGAGTGGTGCTTATTTTCAGATAAGCATCTGAGATAGGTCAGCACATTGCTAAGTGCTCATTTCTCTGTGTAAATTACAGGTAGAGGCTAGGGCGGATATGTCAGACTTGTATGTCTACATTTTTGATGTCTGTGGTTAGAGAAATCAGCACAAACCCAAATGTCCAATACCAGTTAAAAACTGTACCCCTGCGCTCATCCTCCTCCGTTTTTACATAGACTTCATCACAGAACCACAGAATCTCAAGATCACAAAGTGGTTGAAGTTGGTGTGGACATCTGGAAATCCTTTAATCCAACACATCTTCTCAGAACAGGGTCAGCTAGAGCAGGCTGCCCAGGGCTGTGTTCAGTTGGGTTGTGAATATCTCTAAAGATGGAGACCTCACAACCCCACTGTGTTTGACTATCCTTAAAGTAAATTTTTTTTTTCTTATGTATAAGTGAAATTTCCTATATTTTCATTTGTGCCTATTGTCTCTTCTCCTTTCACTGGGCACCACTGAGGAGAGTTTGACTCCTTCTCCTTTATATCCCTCCCATCAAGTACTTACTGACATGGACAAGATCAACCTCAACTTTCTCATCTCCAGGCTAAATAATCCCAAGCTCTCTCAGCCGCTCTTCATATGACAGATGCTCCAAGCCCTTAACAATCTTTGTGGTCCTTTGCTGGGCTTGCCCTAATAAGTCCATGTCTGCACTGGTCACACAGCACTCCTGATGTGTCCTACCAGTGCTTAGCAGAGAGGAAGGCACCTCCCTCTTATCTGCTGGTGATGCTCTGCCTCATGCAGCACAGGAGGCTGTTGGTCTTAGATGCAAGGGAACTCTGCTGGCTGATGCACAACTTGCGGCCATCAAGACTCCCAGGCCTTATTCTGCTAAGCTGTTTTCCAGACAGTCAGTCCCCAGCCTGTACTGGTGTATGGGGTTGTTCTTCCTTGGCTGCAAAATTCTGCATTTTCAATTGTTGAACTTCACCAGATTAATAGTTCAACTCATTATAGCCATCAAGAAGTCAATTAATCCAGTCCTTTAAGTCACCCCACAATAATTTGGAAGAATGAAACTGCTTCAAAGGGCAATCTATTCCTCTATTTCACCAGGTAATGTCTGAGAGAAGGGGAGATATCTCTCTCCACGTGTGTGACCAGTCACAGACTGGAGAGTATTTGACATTTTCCTCATGCTGAACGTGTTTGCTTTGCTTCACAAAAATGTACGCTAAATGCCTTATGCTTTCTTATCTCAAGAGAATGTGGATACTAAATCTCTGCTCAATATGGTTGTGACGGTACTCAGCTCTTCTTTGACACCTGGTGTCTGAAATGCAAATGGTCCTCCAAGTGGCAACCTTCCCCCTCTCTAAGGCATGTTCTTTATTTGCTATCTTATTTCAGTCTTTAGTTGGCTTATCCACTGCCTCAAAAAGTTTTACTGTTAGTCACAATATTTTAAAGGTATTTCTTGAATATTTTATAAACCCTATGTGGTAAATATTCGCTATTCATACAACCAGCCAAGCTCACTACCATTAATCTTCCTTGTTTTTTTCTCACATACACCACATATGTTAGGTTTGATTTTAAAATTCGCTTCATACAAACTACTTTTTCCATCATCCTTCCAGCAGTTAAGAGTTCATGTAATGGTAGCTTTCAGCAAAGATAGAACAGAACTGAAGTCAGTAAATTTAGTTTTTTTATGGAGAAAATGCAGAAAAAAGGGTTCTTTTTATCATATGCACAAGGCATTGAATAATGTTTGCATTGCCGTTGGCAATTTGAAGTCCAATGACAAATTTCACATCAAAATCATAACAGAAAACTCACTTTTAATTAAAGTATAGATTCTCTTACAAAACTGTATGAATTCTGTGGTCTTCTCCAAAAATTGAAGAATAAAGATATAGCTATATTGGTTAAAGGAACAACTGGGCTAAATGGATATGTATATGCAAAAGAAAAAAAGAAGTAGTATTCTTGCACCCAATAGGTCCTGTAAATACTTAACTCTAAAGTGAGAAATCTTTTACTACTCATGAAAAGAAGTATGTTTCCAGGTAGGATTTCATGATGGAATCCTATTACATTAGATTCCTCCTGGACTTCTTGTTCCCAAAAACGTTGTCATAGCAGCAATTGTTTCACAGACCATTCCATTAGTCCGGGTTCTGAAATTCTTATTCATTTTCCTATCTACTCAGCCAGTGGCCTTCAATAACCCCTTCAAAAAAATGACAGAGTTCCCCCTGTGGCATGCCCTCTCCAGAGGTGTGACTCTCTTTGGAAAGAGGTCACCTTGTGCAATACACACTATATAATGCCAAAAGCAGACTGTTGAGATAGACCAATCATTGTAAGTCATGCATGCTTTTCTCCACCTTTTTGTCACCTTCTCATCTTAATATTTTAAGGCTGCTGGGAATCAAACTGGCCCCTGGCATAAGTAAGGCATTCTTAGGAATCACTTTGCTGGGCTTAATTATTGCAGTGATGCAGAAAGGTTGTGCATTTGTTTTAGTATTTTTACTGTCCTTGGTAGAATATTACTGAAGGACAAACTAGACAATGTAATAAATGTCACAGCGTATTACAGAATTGGTATGAGGCCTTAAATCTATTTTTTGGAAGCAACTTAAAAAACGACTTTACACTTAAAAATGTAAATCTCTGAAGAAAAAAAAAACACTAAACCCTAACTAGAAGAAAAGGACAGTGTTTGAGGATGTTACTGGATATTCAGTGGTATTTCTGCTAGATCATATCCTGCATTCTCATACTTAAAAAAAAAAATCAAAAACCCAAACCCCCAAAAGCCAAAACCAAACAGAAAAATCCCTAGTTTACATTCCAACTTGAAAAGAGTTTAGACACTTAAGACCTGGGTTGTATGGGTGTTTCCAAAAGCCCCTCAACTTCCTCTTTGATTTCAAGACATTGCAATTCTTTTTTAAAGTTACCATTAACACTTTCACTAAATGCCCTTCTCCTATGGTATGTTCTTGCTTCCTTCATAGGTGTGAACTGTACACTATTTTCCTTACAAGTCTGTCCTCAAGCAGTTCATGTAAGCGCTTGCTTGTCATTGTTTCCACCTGAACAACACTGTTAAGTACATTTTAAAATTACTTATTTCTTTTTATTTTTTTTAAATCATAAGAATATAATTTGGTTCCCCAGACAAAGGTTGTTGACATCTACTATTGCTACACTCCTTTGATGAGACAAGTCCTCCTCCTTTGATAGGACAGTCCATCATTTTACTTGGACCAAAACAGATCGGTAGGACCTATCTAGAGTCAGATTAAGGTTTGCACTTTTATTGCCGATTAGTAAGTATGCTGGGGCATGACTGCCCTTGCATCCTGAGGCTGCCCATCGAGCACACCTGCAGCAGACACAATCATGTGGGCAATAGATGCTACTGTTGCTTTCCAACATCCTGTTCTCTTTGCTTAGACTAGATGTTGAAGCATCAATAACAAAACATGTTTGATTTGTATCTGGAAACTTACAGCTTTCTGTAAGGGCTCTTTCCCCCAGTTAACACAGCTTTTCTTTAGCGGTCTGTCTCAGAACTATTCCTCTGTTGTGAGGTTTCCTTCTCTAAGCCTAACCTGCTACCGAAAAATGCAGACTGTAAGAACGTGAGCAGGGAGGTTTGATTAATTTTTATTTCTAACCTTGTAATTGGTGTCTGCCATAATCATGCATACAGTTTACCTATTTCTACCCAAATCTAATGTAGTTTTCCATACGACTGCCTGTCAACAAGTAATCTTTTAAAGGGATAACTCCAGTGTAAAATTCACACTTCTGTATGAACTGTTTTTAACTATTATTCTTGAAAAGAACGTTTGAGATGATTGTGTTCTCAGAGAGAGTAAAAAATTGTTATCTGGGTTTTCAGTTTTTATTTTCTGGTCCAAGAGCCCCCTTCTGCATCATTGTTCTGTTCCCCCAGTGACTTCAGTTTAAATCAGACTGTGATTTGGTTTATTTAAGTCCATAAGTAATGACAATAGAATAATACATAGGAAAGTCTACATGAATTCATAGTATTTTTCTCTTGGCACCTCTACTGTTAAGGCTTCGCCAAATTGCTCTTTGTTAACACTACCATTTAGTTCACAGGAAGCCTGCCTTGCCATCATCACAGTTTATTCTTAGTGAGGGCTGAAGAATCATGTCCTGTTTTAATCATAAACTCAAGAAGGAGGTTTTGCTTTTCTTTAAAATTGAGATTTTATCTCTGATTCTTCACTAAAGCACAATCAGTTATTTCATCCTATGTTCATCAGCATTAGAATCATTAAAGACAGTCAAATGCAGTTAAACTTTCTAAGACCTGAATTTTGATCTAATTAAAAAAAAAACAACAAACCTCTTTTCATGTTTATTTTTGTTAGTTTTCTTACTAAGAAATGAAAAAAGTTCAGGAATTACACAACAGTCATGCCACTCTTTACTAAGGCTGTCATTTCTGGGGACATGTTCTCCTCCATCAAGCCATGTCATTCAGGGATGTCATATTTATCCCATATGCTCTTTGCCTACGCAGACTCAGTGCATTGTAGACTAAACATACATGTGCTGCACGGCATACATACTCCTTTTTCCATCTAAGTTTTTTTGGAAGGAATATGTGTACCTTCTACATGATATATTCTATTATATTTTAACTAAAGTTCGACTTTAGCTCACCTATACTATATTTCTATCTTCAGATAGTCACACTCAGTCTCTCTACAGCCAAAAATTTGTAGAAAACTATTAATTTACCCATATACACTAGATACTATAAGGATGAGAGAAATCACTCCCTGCTAGGGTCTGCTTCTCTCCATAGAACCTAAGTGGGATTCTTGATGACTACACTTTGATGAGTCCCATTCCACGTCTATCTTTTCCATCACAACTCACCTCATGTGCAATTAAACCATGCCTTTGTCACTCTACAGGAGTTTAGTCGACAACTGAAAACTAAAACCTCTTATCATATTTAATTAGGCAATTTAACCATGCTGATTTCAGAATTGCACTTCTTCCTGATTCACATTTGAAAACAAAACCTAGAATGTTTAGAAAGAAACTGTGATGTTGAACAGTTCAACAGCTCAAGGAGCTTTCCAAATCATAGTATCAGCCTTTCCTGATATATCACCTCTTGAGGAGCCTTCTCCATGATCCTAGTAAGCTGGGGACGAAGAAGAGAAATTCTGATGTAGAAGTCCAGGAATGAGTGGAATTGGAATGTAGCATAAGCCAACAGCACTGGGAATTTAAAATGCTACTTTTCTCACCTTTCCCACAATAAAAGTATTTGAGCCTGGCTTGAGTTCAATGCAAACAGATTTTTTTTAAGAATCAGTACTAAGACAGTATAACTTCAAGAAATAAGAAACATCTTCCATGTAAGGTTTGTTCAGTTTGCAATTTACAGAGTTGAATGAAGATTAAAGTCAGTATGTAACCTTACATTGCATATGGATAACTACATGGCTCACCCATCTTACCAGAAAACAAAAAGCCTGAAATTCTATGTCCAAACACTAACGTAATAATGTTCTCAAAAATTATTTTCCAAATAAAAAATACTAAAAAGATACGGCACCTTCTAACCTCTTGAGTCTGCTCTATTCAGGAAGAAGAATAAATGCAAAAGCAAAAATTCAGTGGAGCCAGAATAGATTTCTTGGAAAAAATATACATCAGTCTGTATCTGAAAAAAGATACTGCTGGACAAATACTCATAAAGCAAACCTACATATAATTCTAGGCATTATTAAATAAGAAATGCAGCTGATTATCTAACACCAAACTTCCTCTTTCTCATTAGTGAAATGGTGAAGTTACAAAGAGTTATTAATGGGATGTAGTTAGATTAAAACATTAATATGTTATTAGGAGAAATGTAGGAAGTTCAACTTTTTTCCACCTTGCATATGACAACCGTAATTTCAACATTGGGATAGCCATCTAAGTAAATGCAGCCACCAAATAATTTTCTTCCATTTAGGAGCTGTATAATTGACTGATTCTTAATAAGTGCAAAACTAGCTGTAGGCAAACAACGATACTATGCTTGCAGTGCACAGAAGTGAGCTAAAAAACAGATGCCAGCCCTCAGCTCTTCCTGTATAAATTGTATACAGTAACGATCATAAAGTTACTTCTTTAGCATATTTTCTAGCTTATTATTCACCACTATCTTATTTCATGTGGCACTTCAAAGTGATCTTTTATACCTGGGTTGCTAAAACAGAATATCAGCAGCTTTTTGCTAGCGCATATAATTGAAAGTCTGTTACTTAAAACAGGCACCATTAAAAAATCTGAATTTGCCAACAGTTACAAACCAATTCTATGCCTAGAATAGAAAAGTAATTGTTGGCAAATGTTGATCTTTTAACGCTGCCTCCTGTTCCCAATAAGAAGCATACACCTTGAGGCTTTTTCTGTACTCTATGTATACATACTATAACACAAACAAAGTAGGTAAGATAGAAAGAACTATTTTATCGGGAATTAAACTTTAAACGATAAACTCCATTAACTTTCAAAGGTCCTTTCAATATTTTAAAAATTTTGTCGGTTCTGTTAATTTTGATGGCAATGGCTGAATTCACCTTCTAGAAATGAAACTAGAATCACATCTTTTGTTTCTCCTTTGTGAAAGCACTCCCAGTGTTAGTCATGAAGTACTTAATACCACTCTTCAGCTTTAAAACGAACACTATTAACAATTCCTGACTACACATTGCTCAAAGGGGTTGAAAATCAAGTGACTTTACATTCTAATTTTGCCAGAATAAAATCCTGCTGCCTCAGGCGAAATCAAAATAAATTCTCAGTACTGCGAAGAATGTGTGTGTTCTACTTTACAGATGTGTCCTAATGGCACTTCATACAGTGCAGCACGTTAAGTACACTTACTGTCTGACAGCTTGCCCGTTTTGTTAAAAGAGGAACATATCTGTCATTGCTGAGGTAGAGTCAAAAGATTAGGAGGTTAAAATTATTAAGTGCAGTGCCTTTTGTCGCTGAAAATGGTCTTGAATGTGAAGGCACCAGTGAGCTGACTTGATTCCTATATTGTTGTACATAAACTGGATTTGCACTAACACAGTACTGATTATACCTTCAAGCAAGATTTACTTTCCTGCAGAAGATCATCCCTCTTTATTTACTGAGCTAAGCACTTCACGTGCATTGCCTTGCCTAGCATAAAAGAAAAGGGCTTGTATTTAAAAAGTCTTCTAGTGAATGAAGTTACGTATGTCTTATTTAAATTATTTACCATTTATACATTTAAAATTATTCTAAGAAATATGTTTAATGGAAAATTGATACTAATGTTGTACAATTACTGTAAATAGCCTTTGGGAATGTAATGGTAATGTTTTCTATCCCTGTGTTATCCCAAGTTGGAGCACAGATGAATGTCAGCTTGATCAATCAATTCAGGTGGGTTTTTTCCTCCTAAAAGTTAAAATCCCTGGGTTTTTTTTTAATATTCACAATTCTCAAAACTTACGCTTTTTATCTAAATAAAGAATGTAATTAACAAATTAACATAATCTTTTCTGATTCAAGGAATAGAAAACATTAAAAAAAAGCCACAACAACAACTTGGAAATGAAAGGTAAAAATATGATCCTTTATTCTGTTTGCTAAAAGTGAGAAAACTAACTTGATGCTTTAACAGAGTATAAGGTCACTGAAGATTGACCCTTTTGTATAATTCAGGGGTTTTTTAATGTTTTTTCTTTTGTTGCTACAGCAGCCTCTCTGGTATGAGAACGCTTATGTATTACTTCTTCAATGATCTGTTATTAAGTCACAATAATGACTTTTTCTTTACTTTGTCAATACTAGGTTTGTATCTGAAATGCAGTAGAGACCAGTGAAAGAGAAATAAGTAAGCTGAGACAGGAAACTTCTCAGAATTCAGGAAAAGTGTCTCCACATTAGCCTGAAGAGAGCTCACTCTGTTCCCTTTTTAATGTAATTTATGTTCTAGGAATTTAGAGATATTGTGGAGTCAACAACCTGGCACCCAGTACTCCTACTAGGAGCACTGGAGAGTACAGGTCAGGTACCATAAAAATATCAGAAATTGTAAGAAAGAGAATCTAGGTTCATTCATTTGATTTTAACAGATAAAACAAGGACCAGGTTCTTAGGAATTTACTGCGTTTTTACTTAGCCCTCATTCAGGCCAGTTCCTATGGGCAATAGTATGAATTAAAACATGACAATTAAAACAGACTAGTGTTAAACTGGAAGAGCATAAAGAAAGATACATTATACATGAATTTTTTTTTCATAGCATTTACATTTTCTCTGTGTACGCAAAGAAATTCCCAATTCAATCAAAATGCTGATATCCTTCAGTTGGAAACTGTGCTTACTTGAAAGATATCTGGATTTTTAAAAGTAATAAAGGTTAATAAAAAAGAAACTTATTAAAACTAGCTAGCTGGCTGCCTATCAAATTGCAAATATAAATGAAGCAGCTCTACCAACTGTACTTCTAGAAACCTTAACCTTTTTCTCTTGCAAATACTTCTTGGCCATATGATTTTTAAACTATATGTAAGTACCTTGGAACAAAATGAACATCCCACATCATCTCCAGTAAAAATATACAGTAACACAAAGAATGTGAGCAGGTAAATGAGCAGGTCTGATCGCTGCTACAGAGCAGTTGTGATTGCTTGGTAAAGTGTGAATAGGAAAAAAAAGGAAAAAAAGAATATTAGCATGGCCAAAAATAAGATTATATCTACATGAATAAAGAATGAATGACATTCTTACATGATCTTGTACTAGATTCTGGGCTAAAATTACTCTGCAAAATGCTGCAAGACTGTGAATGGGCTGAACATAACCTTCCTCTAAGAGACTTCTTATCTGACGTGCATGTAAAGTGAGGACCTTCACTACTGAGTCAGTAGAGCACTGCTGTCCAAGATACAACCAACTTTGGAACAGTCTGTTCAGTTCTGCTAAAACTGTCATCTAGATCTCTGATAAAAAGGGAGGGGTTTCAGAGGACATTTGAGAAAATAATTAAAGGAATGAAAACAGACTTTCTGAGCAATTCAGAGAGTCCAACATATCTTATCAAAGGACAAGATTAATGGAGAAGTGACTCAGTCACAGCCTGTCAAGATCTATACAGTCTTTATCATGCATTTTCCCATCCAGCAAACAAAAGTAAAATAAGTTCCCATGACTGGCAGTTGACAATAGACAAGTGTGCCCTAGAAGTGTAGTGAAATCTTTGAACTGAAGACTATTAAAAGCATTTATCTAGTATTATTTTTGAGTGTCACCACTTTATGTTTTAAAATCAATTTTGTAAGTTTTCCTAAAAATTGCTTTTTAGAGTATTGTTTAATAACATGATGGTCTTTTCCAAACTAATATTCCACAGACAACTTAACTGATAACTAGTGCTTCTAATATTAAAGGGTAAATTAATTCAGTGAATGATTCAGGGAAAATACAAGGCTAATTCACCAATACCCTAAGTGAAAAAGATCAGCATTGTAAACCTCTATTTCATGAACAGATCTGTGATTTAAACAAAATTTTTTTTTGCAAAACCTCCTAAATAAAAATTCATTTTTTTTGGGTCAAGAAGTCTTCCTTTATTCATGAGTCCACAGTTCTTTAAAAAGTAGCTCCCATTGTAATTTCATCATTTGGGAAGGCAATATTTTCAGTTAAAATCCTGTTTATTCAGGCTTCATTTTTGTTTAAATGTAGTAGGATGTGGACTACACATAATTTGAACAACAAAATCTTCTATCCTTTGGCAAGCACTCATTCACTTTTAAACTCCAGGTGTCTGGAGTCATGCACTAAAGCACCGTAATTAAAACACGGAATGCTGGATATATTTAACAGGTTCAATTTTGTTTGCTGGTTAAAGATGGAGAGACCAAAAGATAGAGCCTATTAACAATACTGTATGAAGAAAGAGAAACCACTGCAGACTGAAGTAAGTCCCACCGGGGGCCTAACAAGCACCTGCCATTTCCACACGGTGAGAGATCAATCAGTCTCTGTATGCAGCAAAGCCAACCTGCCAAAAGCTGAACCACAAGGGGGAAAGAAGAAAAATGATCAATTCCCCAAATTCTGTGCTCTGCAGTAATAAAATGCTGTGCTCTAAACACTTACACTGTCTTTGCAGTTGTGATATCTTAGTCAAGTTCAAAATTTGCAGTGAAACTCCAGTCTGATATAGAGAAAGGTATCCAAAGTGTCTGAGAAAATTAATTCTTTCTATTGTCACTGTGTAAATTCAGTCGCATTACAAGGAAAATAAGTTTTGAGGCTTTCAAATTTACAGTTGTGAAATGCAAACACCCAGGTTTTTGTTCTCATGTACCAGACTGCAGTTTATATTTTGTAGACTTCAGTTCATTGTTTATTTGATTTCTGCTTGCAGTGGAGGACTGAGCTGGCCAATAGAATAGTAAAACATACTAAATATGTACCAAACACAACAGTGGCAACTGGAAATGAAAACAAGAGAATCGGAACTTGGTATTTGTCTATCTGCTATAAAGTGTAGTTATCAACACCTCTATAAAGTTCACTTGTTATCAAGCAGAAGAATAATAAAAGAATCAAAGAATATTGTACATAATTCTAGGGCCTACCAAAACTCCAGGTTGTTACTGGCTTGGGTCTGTTCGTGGGCACATGGATACAGTTATGTGTTAAGGTAGGAAAGCCAATCTCAATTTGCAAAGATCAGAAACGATGAATGAAATCTCTAGACATTATTCTTCCTTCCTAGGTAATCAAGCACTCAAATACATCTTAAAAGGTGACATGATCAAACAAAATTGTCTGGAATTCTAGGGGAAGCACTGAGATCATGCTCTTTTTATGCGACTAGCCTGGATCTTTTAATATTTTCATGTTCTCTCTCAAGTGTTCTTAAAGCCACTTTCCCACAATATGAAGTGTGATTTTTCATTTCCTGTTATACAGAAGACAGCTGTGGAGCAGTGGTACAGTAGTAAATAATACAGGATGGGAATCTGTTTGGTATACAAAAACAAACCAAAGAGCTTTATTAGACGTATTTATTTGCATTTACCCTTCACTACTGGTATGAAGAATGATGATTATAATGAAAACCCTCAATTTAAAAAGTCCAAAGCTGTATTTTTGATGTAATGAAAGAAGTCCAGACTGGCAAAAATGAAAAATAAAGAGCACAATCAAAAATTTCAAAATAACATAGTACTCTTCATTAGTCAATTAAAAAACCACTTTTGTTTGAAACAAAGCAGTGGAAACTAATGGTCTGATCTTCAGAGAAAATTGTTTGTTTCTCATTCACTTCAGAAATTGTTCCAGAACAGTTCATCCTTGCACAAATATTACCTCTGAAATATTATCAACGTCACTGTCTGCAGAGGTTATCTGCTGAGCAAGTGCCTGTAGTGTTAGCTCAAGAGAGATCCAAAGATGGCTATAACTTTTCTATCAAACTTGCAGAAGAAAAAACATGAGTTTTGTCATACATGGTCAGGCTTTTAAATACCTTGCTCGGTTCCGCCAGATCCTGCTTTAATCTATTCTCTATGACTGCATTTAGGTTTCAGCAAATCCATCTCACCATTAGTTTTGCTCCTCAAATACCCTTGTTGATATATTCTGTTTTGATACCACACCTTCAGTTGCCTCACAGAGACAAATGCCACATGACACCATGCAGATTGTGCTGCTCTTCAAATTGAGGTGTTCTGACTTCATTGAAGTGAATCCCATTGATTTCAATGGGATCATGGTTTAACACACAGACTCTATAAAACACATCTCTAGGGTCTGCGCCATAAATCCTGTTATCACTCTGTGACCTGAACAAGTTCAGTACATTAACATTCAGAAAATTAATTTGTACATTTAAAAAAAAAATTAAGCAATGATGGTTATATAGACAACCTTTAAGCAAATAAATAACACTAGCACTTGATAAAGACTAAAAAGAAAGAATGTTAGAAAAAAGCAAACAGAAAAACCCTGAAAAGCCCCAACAGAACAGCGTAAGTGAGGAGGCAAACTGAAAATGTTTTCTTTCACACAAAACAGGATACAATTCAAGCTGTTCTGTAATGTGTAGCATACTTGCCTATTAAATAAAAAGCAAGAGATTCTGCCTTTTTGGCTTTCAAATGTCACCAAAAATACACCCTGTGCTTCTGCATGAGAGCTAAGTACACAAATGCTGAACAATGCTGCAGTCTTTAGTGATTACTTCTCTTTCCAAAAACTATTTCAGGATGACATAAACAACTTACTAGCAGGTTCAGTATAGGAATTCTGTGTCACTTGAGCTTACTATGATACAATGCCTATGGAAGAGATTCAAAGGTTTAGCTGTGCAATAATACTCAGAATATAGACTGAATTATTTCTCTTTCTAGGAATCACCATGATCACATTAATAATAGGCTAAATTACATTATGCCTAAAGTAATATTTAGATTCCTTAGATCAAGACAGCATTTTGACATAATATATATATAATATCCAGATGATATATAATATCATCTATATATAATATCCAGCTTTACCTAGTACTGAAAGCAATTATACTCTCTGCTTATCAGTTTGATCTCAACTTTCCTTGTGGTGTTACATTAAATATCAATGTGTGTGCGTTGATACTGATACACAGGGGAGCATGTGTTCTGGGGAGAATCCTTGGTTTTCTTCTGCCTAAGCTTCTCTATGATCCATTGTGCCTAGCCTAAACTCTGCCTAACTCCCCAGAAAACCTGCAATTTTTTTATGGTCAGCCACAATCTGGAAAACAATGGAAAATGCAGTGTTTAACTCCTAGATAACAACCTAATGCCTATCAATCATCCATATTCCTTGCAATGCATCTATAAAACTTTACATCCACAGCCTGAAAGTTACTGAAAAGTTTCCAATACCTCAGCTTAGAATTTTGAATAAAAAATTGTAAATATTAATTCTCAAGTATTTTTAAAGCATGTCAACGCATTTTTCCTGGATCATCATCAAGCACACTGTCCAGTTTATGCTGAAAAGGACTTCTGTTATAAATGCAGAAGGAATATTTAAAAACACTACTTTGCTAAATATATTAGAAGGACGCCTCTAAGTATTCATAATACATGTTTACCAACTATTTTAATTAAAGCACATATCTCTGTAGTCAACTTAAAACCTATATTTCAGTCTCACTGCTTTATTATGATTTTCAAGTTTCCTGTATCACACATACACACATTTTGAAAAACAAATATAAATAAAATAGGACAGAATAAACACTGATTAGAACATTTTGGAACATCATTAACATACCCAATTTACATGATGTAAATCTTCTAACATCTGCAGTCATATAAAATCCCCCAACAACTTTCACATCATGAAGATGAAAGCAGCCTTTTTTTTTCTTCATTTGGTACAATACATAAAACAGTATATTTCTTCTATTTCACATTTAACGAGAAGCCATTGAGTGTCATTACAGCGTGTTAGCACAGAACATTAAAAGGGAAAAGATGGAAATACGATGCTGAGCAGTTGAAGCAATCTGTTAGCCCAGGACCTAGAACAAGAAATTACCTCCATCAGACAGTAATTCATTGTTCTGGGAGGCTCCAAGATAAAGAACCGAGACTATAGCATCACTTCCCTTGACATTTTTCACATTTCTTGATTTCCATCACTGAAACTGAACAGTAGAAATTTAAAAAAGGAACAATCATTTAAAGTTGAGGAAAAACATATACTTATGCACATTGACATGCAGAAGGTTCTGAAACCTTCGCTGTTGATTATTCGTGACCCATATTAAATCCCAGTTTACTTAGATGGATATTGTTGTTTCGTTATTTTTTAACTGGGAAAATGGTTTTTGAATCTTAACCAGAAAATAATAGCAATCTGCCAAAAATTTACATTCATTCTGAAGATTGCCAACTGTTGGTGTAAAATGCAATTATATTACAATAATATTCATAGTGTGCTTCCACAAAGGTGCAATAAGTATCATCCATTCAAGCTCATTCAGAGCCTAAAAATGAAAGCCCAGCCTAATATGCAACTACCAGATTTTTGCTTCAGTTGAACTGTTTTACTCCATGTCCACTTGTATGAATGAATCAAATACTAACGTCTTTATTAAGGCTGAAAATGCACCTGTAGTCTTACACTACTGACAGTGGAGTGTACAACTGCCCTGGTTTCAGCTGGGATACCGTTAATTTTCTTCATAGAAGCTAGTGTGAGGCTATGTTTTGGATTTGGGATGAAAATAATGTTGATAACATACTGATGTTTTCAGTTAAGCAGTCAAGGATTGTTCAGCTCCTCATACCACTAGGCAGGAAAAAGACAGCTTCACCAGAGCAAAAGAAATAGCAAAAGTACCTTTTTTATGAAAGGCAGTATAGCTGCTGGACTTCTCATATTGGTTATGTACTTCTTGTGCTTTCTGCATTCTTCATGTTCATCCTAATTTGAGAGGGATTGCTTCCACAGGACTGTAAAATAGAAATCATTCCCCCTAGCAAGATCAAACTGCTCCTCTGACCAAGTCAAGTCAGTCGGCTTGCTCAGGCTTTATGGGAGGCAGAGCACTGGAAGAGCAGCAGCTCCTTAGACTGGGGTCACTGGGTCACTGCCCTGTGTGAGCACCTAACTCAAATGACCCAAGTGACTAGCCACACACTGTAGATGAAAACTCTCTGATTAACCCTGATCGGGCCTGTGCTATCTTCAGAGGACTCAGGAGTGTTAATGAAATTACTAATGTTTAAGATGCTGTTCATGAAAAAGCAGCAAGGGGGATCTACAGCTAGACCTTTAACTGAAGCAACTCTAGATGCCTGTCTGTGGGCCAATAACCATCTCACCTGAAACCTGTCTGAAAGTTGGCAGATGATACTGCAGGGTTTATATTGCTTTAAGGCAGTGGTAAGGCAACCTAAGATTTTCCAGGAAATTTTCACAAAGATTTTTCCAGAAAACTTTTAGAAAGGCATTGGCATGTATGTATTTGTATTAATACTTTTTGTATTAATACAATACAAGGCCTACAGGCCTGTAAGCCTGACCTCTGTGCCG
>NW_010552508.1:0-15999 GCF_000687285.1 Phaethon lepturus
GCGCCTCTTCTAGCTTACGTCTTTTTAGGCGGAGGCTTCATTAGGTGACTTGACAGCCCGTCCGAGACAAACGCGTACGCTGCGCGATTCTCTTTCGTGGGTTTCCAAGCAATATGCTCTGCTTAAACGAGGAAAAACATCGTAATCTGTGGGTGAATAACTTTGCACTTCTTAATGTCGAGATTTTCTACCAGCTTAATTACTCTCGCTTTTCCTTCGTGATCGTGTAGTCTTTTTTAAGCAGTTCGTAGTTCTGTATTGCCAACTTAACCCTTGCTTCTGGCAAGGCAGTTACTGACACATGAAATGGCCCTGGCCCTCCATGGTCACCGCTTGTTACTTCTTAGTCCTAGCCCGATCTTTCCATTTCAGTGCTTAGGTCTCCATCCAGTACTTGCCGCAGAGCAGCTGTGCTTAGCTTCCCTTCTTCTGCTGGAAACATAGAACAAAAAGGTGGAAGATTATTTTTTTCCATTACCCTTTAAAATGTATACAGTGCCCTGAGTTTTGCCGTTCCTCGTATCTTATACTTTCCCATTTCTACGTTGTAGTTTACTTTCTTGACCTGTATTTTCCCTTTATTCTAAATTTTCTTATTTTCATATCTTCTTGAAATAGTTACTGATTCTGTTGCATTTGGACCCCTCTCTGTTATTTCCCTCATTTTGGAGGGTGATTTACAGATAGTAATAGCAACTCCAATGTAAGAAATTTCTGGGTGGGGTTTTTTTGCCTTCTAATTCCAGAGCTCCCCCATCCAAAGGGCTTCGTTAGCTAATTTTCAGTTTGTTGAAATTTCCCTATTTGCAGTCCAAAACCATTGCAACAAGCCTATTTCTGTTCATCTATCTTGTTAAATTAAATTTAATAAATTAATTTACAATGTTTCAGTGCAAAGTTACTGGTTCTTATGATCCCGCCATCATGGAATCTAACTACTAATGGATATTTATTTGTATATTTTCAGGTTTTAAAAGCATTTGATTACTACTCTCCTTGGAATGGACAGCAACAGATGTACAAGCTGGACATAGGCTGGCCTAAAATTCCAGAATACTTCACTGGCCAAACATTTTGTGTTGCTGTTGACTCTCTTCATGGTTTGGTCTATGTTGGACAAGTGAGTGAGGGTACTTGATTTTTCTCCTTGTTGATCTAGTGTATTTTTGCCTTTAAAGTGTCTGATTTAGATTAGGTTATGTATGTGTGTATGTGTGTATATATATGAATAATTACTATATCAAAATTAGTGAAAATGTAAGTATAGATGTCTCAGCTATATCAATCTTTTTTTTAAAGCGGTTCTGGCACCACACTTGTTTGTGCATTTAAAAGCATAAAATTTCTGTGGTAGGAATGCATGATCCAAATTAACTGAGTTATAGTAGCCTCTTCTCTCACTGTAAGGTAAAATGTGTTTCTGGGACAACTGACTAGTCCCTTTCCACTCTTTCAGCCTTTGTCCCATGAAATCAAAAGCACGCAGCTCTTTCACCCAGTTACAGTAACTGGAGTTCAATTACTTGCTTTACCCAGTTCCATGCATTGGTATCTCTAGGTCATGGATAAGACATTCTCTCCGTAGGAAGTGGTGGGATTCAATTATAAAGCACAGCATGAGTACTTGAGTACCATACAGCTAACAAGTACAGTTACTGGTTTTTGTGCCTGTGTATTTTTCAGCAAGAACATAAAAATGTGATTGAAAATTAAGACCAAGATAATTGCAAGAGCTTCGGTGCTCTGAAAATTTGACTTTACATGATTTAAGTTGAAAGTCTAGAAGAGTGGAAGGTTTTGCATGCTAAATTTAGACCCTTCTCTCTTTCCTTTTCCAGCTGGAGAACATGAGATCTAACAAATGATCTCAGCAGATTCTTATGATTCATAAAATGTTGCAAAAACCTTACAAAGAGGAATTTTCAAAAATATGATTACTTGCTTAATATGTCTTCTTAATAGACCTTTTTTTGCCTTTTCAGAGGGGGGACAATGTACCAAAGGTACTTGTATTCTCACAGGAAGGCTATTTTCTTTATGCCTGGAATAATACAGTCGAAATGCCTCACGGTATCTTTGTATTGAACACAGCAACAGATAGTTCAGTATGGATCACAGATGTTGGAACAGGTATGCATGGTGGTGTTACAAGAAGTACTAGGTGGGGAAGAAAATGCTAATATTGCAGATATTACTTTAAACAGCTCACTTACTTAAGTCTCTCAAACAATTCCAAGACAGAATGTGGTTTTCTTGCCATGAGCAAACTTCTCGGGTGCTGCACAAAATGCTCTGAACGTTCATGAGTTGTGCTGTTTGTCAGCTTATAGCTTCTGAACTTAGTAAGCGAGGTGTTTTTTTTTTTCCCCCAGAAGAAGTATAAGGGGGGAAGAAAAAAATCTTCTGGCTAGACTTATCTCTTCTCTTCTGTCCTAAGTTTGGTGGCACTAATACTAATACAATGGATGAATATTGTTGTAGCCTATGGATTTACTAACCCACAGTCAGATTCTCACTATAGAATGTTGTCTGATTTATTAATATTGCTTCTGAATATCAGGAGATTTTCCTTTTTAATCTTTGTAATCAGTTGTAATACTTAACATTATGGGTTTTTTTGTTAAGATGTTTTTACACTTTCTTTCTTAATTCAGGGAAGTATGGGCATACTGTGAAACAGTATAGCCCTTCGGGTAAACTTATGCAGATCCTGGGCACACCAGGTAATGCTGGTTCAAGTTTGATTCCCCTACAATTTGATCAGCCAGCAGAGATCTTTGTAGAGGAAAGTGGAGATATCTATGTTGTGGATGGAGACGGAGGAATGAATAACAGACTTCTCAAACTATCCAACGGTATGGAAAAATGAACTTCTGCAGTAGTCAACCATTGAAAATTGAGTTTTAAACAACACAGCTTGAGAATACTTTTAAGTGAGGACTAGACAGAGCTGTCATTTAACATTAGTTTGAAGACTTTGTTGGATCAGGTCCTGTTTTACTGCTTGTCACTTCAGGACAAATCTCCTAATCGTTTATGACAAGAGACTGAGAGAATGAGTTTGTTCAGTCTTCAAGAGAGAAGGCTAAGGAGGATTCTTATCGCTGTCTTCAAGTCAGTAATGGGAGGGTAATAGAGAAGACAGAGCCACGCATTTCTCAGAGATGCACAGTGAAGAATGAGAAACACTGAGCAAAAGATGCAAGAGGAGGGAATTCAAGTTTGATTTTTGGAGGGAAAGATTCACAGTGAGGGTGATGAGACAGTGAATATTTTGTGCAGTCTCCACTCTTGGAGCTGCTGAAAACTTGATGAGTTATGAACAACCTAATCTAACTTCAGAGTTGGATTTGTTATCAAGGCTAGTCCTGCTTTGAGAAGCAGGTTGGACCCACTACTATCTGCAGATCTTTTATACTGAAATTATTCCCTGATTCTAATTAGCTTGCTCATATTCCCCAGTTAGATGGTTGGTGTTGGTTAGGGCTGTGAGTGAGGAGTCTGGACATGTCTGCAGTTGGGGTGAAGTAGAGGAGCTACAACTTCTCCTTTTGCTGTCATAAAATATTTGGTTTGCTAGTATCTAGTTTCCAAAATGGTAAATTGTTAAAAGTCAAAACTACCAGGTAACAAATGTAAAAAATCAATTTAGTAAACAAATTAACATTATAATCAGCCAACTGTTTTTATATATATGTATAATTTTTTTAAAAATACAGTTCTTAACAGAGCCTTGAGACTATGGCTTTTGTGTGCTAGTTGTTACATTTCTGTAACTATAATCCTGAAACCACTAATAACAATCCAGCAGTTTCTGTAGAAATGTGTCAAGTAGTACTGTGTTTAAAAAAAACGAGTTTAGAAATTTCACCTTTTAGAAATTACTCAAAGTAACTCTGCAAGGGGATGACTTAAAACTATTTTATTTGTTGTTTTCTTCCTATGATTTTTTCTTTACTCTTATTTTTCATGGTGTTCACTGTTTAGATTACAAAGAGATATGGCTGACTGGAACAAATGGGACCGGCATTGGTCAGTTCAAGATTCCTCACAGTGTAACAGTGGATCCTTTTGGACGGGTAAAGAATAAAGGGAGAAGTTTTTTTCATCTTCTGACAGACTTGTTTACATGTATTTAAACAAAACAAATTGTATTTCTTTTTAATTAAGCTGTTGTGATCTGGGTTATTTTTATATGGGTTACAGTTTTCAGCATAATAGCAGTCATAAACTGAAGTTTCACACTGCAGATCCTACTAAAGCAGCTGGCTGCAAGGTTCTGACCGGTTACATTGTCAGTGTCCATGCAACAAGAGACTGTTCCTCCTGCGGTTTCTAACAGGTTGCCATTGTGAGAGTACAGGGGAATTATTTTCTGTAATAAATATCTACCCAAGTGCTTCAGTTTCTTCAGGGGACTTTAATTCCATATTTAGGATTTCCAAATAAGCTTAACATGGTAGTAACGCTCTGGCTAGGTTGTGAACATTGGTCCTTTTCTATGTGCAACTCAAGACATTCAAGAATCTCCTTCTGCCAGATGTTAATTGTAGTCTGGCTTTTGCCCTGCTGCTCCTATAGAAGAATTGTGCTGCTGCTCCTTAGTCTGTTTCAGGGAAAATAAGATTGCTCAACTAAACCTTAAATCACTGGTTTGAGCTAATTCTGATGATACTGTCTGAACCAGAATAAGAAGCGTATATAAAAATCACTTCTCCGCCAAAAGTGGCAGGGTGGGAGGGAGAAAAGGAGGGACATGGCTGCTTTGTGTTGAAGAATAAGGGTGAGCATATACATTCAAAAACAGCAATTGCAATGGGCTACGATTTTATTGGCAACATGGTGTTGATCATCAAGCCTAGGTTAGAAATCATTGCCAATTCCTAAGGAATTAAGAGACTGCTGTAGTAGTGTTTCATTTAAAAACAGTGATGAAAGATCTCAGGTTGACTTGTTTATTGCTCCCTTACGGGTGATATTCCAGAAAAGTCATGAAGTTTACTTATCAGAGTGAGTTATCAACACCTAAAATTTCAATAATTGTAATACAAGAGAGGCCTTCACTGGAACTAATGGATATTGCTAGCTTGCAGTGTTTGTGAACCCAGTTAGCACAGGATGAAACAGAGGTAAGCTCCGCAAAACTGACTAGCCAAAACGTGCTGAAAATGCTTTTAGTGTTTAAGTTGCTTAGTTTTATAGGAGGCATATCAGTGTGTTTGCCTTTGCAGTCATCATAGGCCTGGATCATGAAGTGAGACTAGTGTTGCAAAATAAATTGTTAGCGGGTGGCAGACCAGTATCTTTAAATAGGTGGAAGTATGTCCTCACTGGAGGGGATGGGGAATTCTACTAAATATATCCATATCATAGCCACAGAAAAGAAGAGGAGGCACTGATTTCTCTGTTGAAGTAGTATAAAATAATTTGTGTATCTGAACTATGTGGTGGTTTTGTTTTCTATCTGGAAGTTATATCTACTTATTTAGTATTGAATGCAGAGGTACATTATTCCAAGGTGTACTTCTTTTTTACTACAGGATACTTTGCTCTTGTAGGAAACGAATATGTTTGATTTGTTCTATTTGTGAATAACCATGATTTTTATTCTTAACAGGTGTGGGTTGCAGACAGAGACAACAAAAGAATCCAAGTTTTTGATAAAGTCACAGGGGAATGGCTCGGGTCTTGGAGTAGCTGTTTTTCAGAAGATGGACCCTATTCTGTCAGGTATTGCTGAACAGTTCTTCTAGAAGCATGCAGTTACATAAATAAGGTGTACTCTTACTGGCGAATTAAAATGTTGATATTTAATGCCTGATGACAAGGAGTTAACCAGTTTAACAGCATGCTGGGCCGTAATCATATGCAAAGATTTGCACAGCTGCATCTTGACAGGGAAATCCTGGTTTTATAACAAGCCCCATGGATTCGAGTGCAGGATCTTTTTAAAGTTATGTGTTGTTGACCTTACTGTTGCATCTTTTACAGGAAGAGAGATTGTCTTGAATGAGTTTTCTCAGGGAGCAGCAACATGTAGAGCAAGGTTTACAAGTTAATTCTCAAAGTTTCACCGCATTTAGTCTGCTATAGCCTTCAAAACCTTGACTATTAAGGAGGTTTTGTTTCTTTTAAAGTGCATGGTTGTGTTAAAATGAGATGTCATCTGGAGTTCATAATTCAGAAATATATTTCTGTCTTTCACAGATTTACTGCCAATTACAAATACCTGATTGTAGCACAGCTGAATATCAACCGGTTAGCAATCTTGGAGGCACCACCAGTTGGCTCTATTGGGGACTGTGTTATGGTCAACACAGTCCAGCTGGCAGACGAAACCAAGCCACACCTTGTGGATGTAGACATGAAGAGTGGAGCAGTCTATGTTGCAGAGATTGGAGCTCAGCAAGTACAAAAATACGTGCCCTTAAGCTGATGGTTTCCTGCAACTGTCATGGCACAAGCTATGTGGTGTATAAGACTTGTGACCACATTTCCTTGAGTTTTCTGTAGCTTGTGTTTCCTTAGACAAACACAGAACACTGTGCTCCCAGAACTGTAGAGCTAAGAGTTTGTCCTAGCTGCTCTGCAGTCCTGGAGAAGTATTTGGACTTGAGCCATTACTCATTTTAGTAATGCTAAGGTGGCTTTTGCTTTTGTTGCTGGAAATTGTAAGATGACTTTGAATAGCATCTTAATTTTATTATATAAAACTTTACAAACACAGCTGCTGTTCTTAAATGTGTAGGGTCATCTTAGATGTAGGGGGGGGTTTGACTAGATGACCTTAAAAGGTCCCTTCTATCCCAAAGATTCTGTGATTCTATGATCTTGGGGCTCCTCTACTTAGCCTGTGTGTGTTGTGTAATGAAGGTCAGAACTGTCTGAAAGAAGTATATAAATGATTTCCTGGGGAGTGAGCACCTCATTTTAATGTTTCTTCACTTGATTTTTGGAATCATTGTGCTGATACTGCCCAACACTGAATACAGAGATGCATTATGATGTTGAATGAGATGCTGCTGGATACTGGTGTCAGTGCTGATACTGGCATCTGCCTTAGGTGGTTAATGACATAAGCATTGAAATCTAAGTTTTCAGCTCTAGCTAAAGTGGTGAAGTCTGTAACAAGCTTAATTTAAATTGATAGCAGGCACTTCACGCTAAATTAAAAGTATCTGCACAGCAGCCAAGGACTGATTCTTAACTAAATCAATTCTTAACCTGATTTGATATACATCAGCATGAGTTTTCTGTTCCATAAGATTTCATAGTGGAACATATTGAAGTTCCACTCATTTAAGTTCCTCAAGGTAAACAAATTGCAATTTGCTAGGGAAGTCTTAATGAGCATTAGGGACTGGGAGACACGTGATTTTCTCCCAATTTTACTGAAACTCTGTCAGTTAACAGCAGTGCATCTGTTTTGATTTGGGGTTTTTTAACTGTTTTACATCCAGCACTTAAGACTTCATCAACTCCATTAATATCTAGAGTTAAGTTTCTTATGCTGTATCCTAGCAGATGTCTCCAAGCTCTGTCCTAAAAAGTGCTGTCTCTTTCCATTCCCAGTCCAGAGTGGTTCTGTTTTCTTTATATGTTGTGACAAGACTTTAAGTCAGTTCACTTTATAGCACAGAGGGAAATGGGTTTAGGAAAATGGGATGGGGCAAATGGCATGGCAGAAATGAGACAGTAAATAACTTTACCTCTGTAAAGCTGTGGACCCACATTCTATATTTACCTACAAGCTCTTCAAAACATTTGGGAGGATATTTGCTCTTTCCACACACTTATTCTACTGCGTGGACTATTTTAATGCTAATTACCAGCTAAGAGAGGCAATTTTTTCCAACTTCCTTAGAAAGGGAATATCGGAAATGGAATTATTCTGATGGAAAATACCCACTTCAGTGAATGTTGTCAAAACCAAATGCATCATAATTTTGCAGGTTTCAACCTATGATCACAAATTTCTGGGTCAACAGATGGGAAAACTGTCCAGAAAAGTCAGGTTTTATATGTTTGGTAGAAAGTGACTCTGCTGTGGAGCCTGATGGCCTGATTTCAGTACTATTTGAGATTAATGCACTAAATATGAATGTTTTGTTATTGGCTACATCCACAATAACAAAAGCAGATCTAAACTGGCTGCCCTCATGCAAGCCTTAGAAGCAGAACTTCAGGGTTATGCACTAGCAAGTATGATCCATCATTCTTGTGGTCTTGAATGGGAGCTAGTAAGCAATATTTATTAGCTGAAAAAATAGCAGTACTTCCTCTAGACCTAGATGGATAGATCTGCATTACTTTGCAGTGTGTGGTATGGATTTTCTAACTAGGTCTCCAGTAGCTCAGGGATTTCTGCTCTGTGTGCAATTTAGCTATTTCTCACCTACACAAGGTGGATTTCTTTTTAAAAATATTACCGTAATTAACTACATTTTTGTGTATCTTGGTGGTGTAACGGGTCCAGGCACATCCACCCTTCCTCACCTCATCCTCTCTTTATTTATTTTTCCTCTGTCACATCCATTTGAAACTGAACTGGAAGCTCTCTGGGAACATGCTTCTGTGTTCAATAAAGGAGTAGTGCACTTTTGGATGTTGACGAATAAGTTATTTCTACAACGTTCTGTTTGTTGTATGGATCTGCTCTCAACTCTCTTTTTACACGGGCTTTTGCAGCCCCTGGAAATGGGGAGAATTCATCCAGTTTTGTCTGGCTTTAGTAAAGTAGGCCATGGTGCCAAAATGTGCCTTGCCTCTAGGCGTTTGAGTATCTGTGACAAGAAGGGATGCTCATTATTAACTAGGATTGGATGCTTAGACTCCTTTTTACCTCTGCGTCTCTGACCAGACAGACAAAATGATTGATTTGTGCACTAACTTGCTAATTCTCTGAAGGTTTTCTTATGTATCGTCTTGAAACTGATTTCTGAAAAGTTGCATAGTAGGATAATTTAATAAAATAAATAGAGAATTTCCCATTATGAAAGGCTTGGGTGCTTTATTTCTGTACTAATATCAATACATTCCATTGCAGTGGATTACTTTTCTAAATATGGGGTCCCCAGCACTTTAAGGTATTTGATAATTTCTGATAACAACATTCAAATGTAATCTAAAATTCTGTGCTATCTTTATAGATTTCTATTTCTGTGGCCTGTCTCTTATGCATTCAAATTTATGTATCAAAAAAGGCACATAAATCTCTCCCAGATGTTTTCCTCTAATTAGTAAAATGAGATGATGAGTTACTTAAGTGCCAAGTATTAAAAAAGAAAAAAATTAAACTGTATACCCTTTTGATGCTAATAGGGAAAGTAAAAACTAACTAACAAAACAATTCTTAGTATAGAATCAGGGTTTATTTCCAGAAGAGATTTACCAAACAATCTGGTTAGTTTTCAGAAGATCAAGAAGGGACTTCTCTATGGGTTAGAAATACTTGCGCAAGAAGAAAAATAACATACTATAGTGTTAATTAGACAAGAAAGAAAATGTAAGGTGATTGCTAGAACCCCCCAAAAATCTAATTTTAGTTAACAGGTGCCAAGTTTTAAGTGTGAGAAGTAATCACTGGAGTATCCACGTAAAGGAAATGGGAATATTCAATGTTTTGATGTCTCCAACTTTGCAGACCTTTTTTTTTTTTTTCTTCCTCTCTTTTTAAAAAAATTTTAATTGATCCTTTTTTTTGGGTAAGTACCTGGATTGTTAACTGGATGACATTCCCAGGAGGTAAAACCAGGTCTATTAATAGAGTTCATCTTGATTTTTCTGTGATGCTAACCAGCGGTTTTTTGTGTGTGTTATCATAGTCAGCAATCGATTAATAATATCTGTCTGGCCGAAACAAAAGAAGCCTGAATTAGGTTTGTGCCATGCAAGGTTAGTTTACTGAGTCTGAGCTATCTCAAAAGCTGAGGGGGAAGGTACACCCGTATGTCTGCGAGTCTGCTCATTACTGTTAGTAAGTTCTTACTTACTAATAGCCTTAAAGTGGTTATTAAACTTTTTGAAGCATTAAGTAGGTAGTTATCTTAGCTGACACTTACTTTCTTAAAAATCTGTAACCTGAGAAGCCTTCACAAGTGATCTATTACCAAGTGTTTGCAATCAGTGAAGTTGCTTGTATAAAACATAAGAGGGCACCAAACCCCTGCTGATGCTTGGCATACTCAGTGTGCCTCTACACTAGCAAATGTAAACAGCATTTCTGAACTTTTGGAGTAAGTCAACAAAGATAATTAATTGCACCAGGCTTCCTTTCTCTTTTCAAAATAGATTGTTTTAAACATAAGCAGATAATTGTATTGTAGTCATTTTGGCTTATTGCTACTGGATTTATGTCTATCTATTATTTATTTCCATTGTTTTTCCTAGGGGGGAAAAAAAAAAATCAGTAATTCAGTGTCCAGACACAATTGGGTATGGTGAATTGATTCTTCTATTCCTTATGTCATCGATTTCAATGGAATTACTCCTGATATGTTGCTTTGGAAACATAATAACTTATAATAGTGTAACTGTAGCAGCATAATTATACCAAGAGAGTAAGGCCAGTATATTTAGAGCGAGATTAGAACTAAGCTTACTGGATCTGATTCACCACTTTTACTCTACCTCTCCTTTGTCAGGCTTTGATAAAAACCTTGCTCTGATTTTGTATTGTTATTTTATTCTACTTTTTTGGGGACTGCATCTGCAAAAATTGTGTTTGCCAGCAATTGCCATCAACAAGTTTGAACATGGACTTTTCTTCATGTAAATGATTCAAGATATTTCAGTCTTTCAGTGTTTATAAAGTATCAAAGTCATGTTGCTTGTATGAAATGTCAAAGTAGAAGCATATTAATTTATGCACACAGGATGATTTGCTACTGCGTTGAAGCCAGAGTAATACTGATAGAAATGAGATATGAATAGACATACTTTATCATAAGATCACATGTTTTGAGGCTGAGGAAACCAAATATGATTGTGTATCAGCATCTGCAAAACAGAAGTAAAAACAACTTTGCCCAGTTACATCAGGAATGAACCTATTCATTCTCTCTGAGCTATGATGGGATCTCTTACAAACAAATTAAGACTTAAGAAATATAACTCCTGAATAACTACTGTCTATATGTTTTAATACTTCCTAGTAGTCAATAAACACCATTATAAAGGGAAGGTTTTATGTTTAGTCTGGATTTGTTTGTCTTCAACCTCACGTTTTCTGTTTTCAGCTAGCTTAGAGATCTGTCTAATATGGGAAATTTTCTTCTTATTCCCCATGGAGTCATTTACAGATGATAACTGAGTCATCTGTTGCTCCACTCCTTGTCTAAACTGTATAGATTGGAAAACTTGCCTTGTAGTGGAAAACTGGTAAGGCTTTAATTTCAAAATATTTTCATAGCATTTATTATTAAAAACAAACAAATCCAAAAGAATGTTCACCATGTGACAGGAAGCCTAGATATTAGAACTGCCAGCACTAAACCCATCTGTGTGCTGTACAGGAGTAATACTATCTCCCCATGTCTGAATTTGTTTCTGTTTCTAGCTCTCAGTACAGCACTGTCTCTGACAGTTGTCAAAGGATTTGGGTGACTAGGTGGTCGAGGTGTAAAGGAACCCTTCTGGAAGAATAGACCAGAATAGATGTTGGGTTTTTTATCTGTGCTTGCTGTTGACATCCTTAGCAAACTTTTCTTGCTGTTAACATTTTTTGACAGGGTTTTAACTGGAAGATCTAGCTGAAATTGAAGTATCAGTAAATGTCTTGTCTTATTAAAGCAAACTGGTAAGTTGCTAGCAGGTGTTCATTTCATTAAGGTCATTCAGTATTTTCAGAAGACTTCTAAAATACTAGCTTTTGCTTAGAACTGCGTTAGTGCCAGAGGGGAAAAAATGGCAAATATGGTTTCAAGAAAGAAAACAAGCAAAAAAAAAAACACCACAAAAAAGCCCCAACAACACCACCCACACTTATGTGTGAGAATTCTGGAGAGATCCAATACAATTGATGGATGTAGCTTGCCAATTGACATACATCTCTTTTTTTCATTGTGGTTTATTGAATACACAACCATGAAATCTATTACAGGTCTTTGGAAGAATCTCTGAGCATGTATGTCAGGGTGATCTGGCTAATAAAGACAGCTTAAATTTTCAAAAGGGTCTCAACAGCACCTCTTGCCAAGTGTCCGTAAATAAATTGTGTGGAGTAAGAAAGAAAGGATAAATATGGATTACTAATTAAAAGATTATAAATGAAGTGTATTAAAAACTAGATCTGTGATCTGGAAACGGACTTTGGAAATCAGGCACAGAATTTACTAACCACACCAAGCTACCCAGGCTAGCAAAGGCAAAAGCTGCAGAGTTGCAGAAGGTTATCATGAGATTGAATGACTGGGCAATAAAATGGCAAATGGAGTATAACATTGATAAATATAAAATCAGGTACAGTTAGTAAAAAGAAGTCTAATTTTATATATAACGGTAGCTTTGATATATCTTGCCATTTAGGAAATGATCCCAGGCTTGTAAAAGATGGCTCTAGGAAAATACCAGCTTCCAAACTCAGCAGCAGTCAGAAAACAAAGAGAATAGTGGGAGGTACTAGGAAAGTACCAGATGATCAAATAGAAAGCGTTGCAATGTAGTTATGTGAATTCCTGGTGCACGCGCTTTTTGAATACTGCAGGCAATTCTGGCTCTTCTTCCCCCTTCTAATCTCAGGAAGGCTACAGTGAAACTAGAAATAGTAGAGAGAAGGGGGAGAAGAGTCTGTTAAAAATCCTTGACTGTATCCAGCTACCGTGTTCGGTATCATTGTTTAAGGAATCTGCATGAACACGCCTTTTCCCCTATAGCTGCTGCTCTGAACTATTTTGGCTTCAGAACTCAGTGAGGACGTACAGTCTGCTGGTGTGCAAAGGTGGAGTGGAGAATAAAGATGGGCAGAGGCATGTGGTGTCTATTATGCAGGAGAAGTTAGCTTGAAAGGAAGACGAGAGTTTGATCCTAAGGGTTTAGTGTTGAAGGTACTTTTTGAATAGAACATACAGTCCCAAAGGCAGTTTGTTGGTCTTACTGAAAATCAAAAGTTTTGGCAAAGGAGGACGGAGTTGCCCTTGCTTCAGTCTGGTCAGCTTTAATGTTCTCCCCAACGTACATACCCTGGCTGCCTGTGGCACCTGCCTGCTCTGCTGTCCCAGAGATGAGATCCTTGCTGGATCAGGTAACAAAATTGCCAAAAATACTGGATTTTTCTGTAACACATCATCATCTACGGTCTGACATAAATGTGAGGTAGCACAAGTATAGGCTGATAGTTGTTCAAAGATCGGAGCACTTGAAAAAAATTGGAATTAAAATGAAGGTGCTCCTTCAAACTTTTTACTAACTTCCAGCCAAGACACTATGCTGATGGTTGTGCCAGTTCGTTCTCATGCACATGGGTGTAGCTGGAACCACCAGGCAGGAGGTGACTGTTAGCTCGTAAATGGGGCCTCCTTCTATGTCTCAGCTGCCATGTTCATAGCAGTGGGTGATGGCTCTGCAAGCAAATACAGCCTCCCTGTAGAGATAAATATGGGTAAAAGAGAAAGGAAAGAAGGTATCATCATATTAGGGGCATGTGCTTCAACATGTATAAATATTATAGTGGAAATGTGTATTTAATCAATTAAGGAGAAGATGTGGAGGTCAGGGGGAAGAAGGGGAGTGATTCTACCTAGTGTATTCCACATTAGCTCTGTAATAAGGCTTGCAGCATCTTGCTACATGCCCAGTCTAATTTCAGAGCTTTTAGGAATGAAAACTCTAGAAAAATGTTATGAGTGGGAGATATACTACACCTAAGAGTTACCATGACATGTCTCCAGGGCGGTGCCTTACTGGGGCTTTGTGATGGATGATGCAACCAGGCAAAAACAGGAGAAAGAAAGTTTGAATCATCTGTAGGATGGATAACAAGCTGGAGGAATTAAAAATATTGGGGATAATTTGTAAGATGGCACCTTTGAAAATGCTGGCCTTATGGGGCCATAAATTCTTACGGGGGTGCATGGCCCAGCACAGAGCTCCAGATTTTCATTTTGCTCCATCTCCTTGTTGTAAATTTTCTTATTTGTCATAGACAATTGAGTCAAGAGGAAACAGGTCACAGCCAATATTTATTAAACACCTTTTACTAATTAAGCTGTTGCAATAGAGTCAAGATACCTATTTCACAGCGCCTGCACCTCCCTGCTCCAAGCGCTCAGGCATGCAGCTGCCCTGCCGAAGCACCATTTGGGAGGCCCAGCCCAGCTCTCCCAGGAGCGGAGGGTCACCTTGGTGTGCTGGTGACAAGAAAGCCCCTCGGGGGGTCCAGTGCTTCATGCGGTGCCTACATACCCCATGGTCTCTGTGCGCAGACGGCAGCCGCTGCCTCCCCGTATTCGGCCAAGTTGCATGGCCACAGCCAAGAGGCCACCTCTGAAGCAGAGCCAGCCACCAGGCTGTCCTAGGAAGGCTGCCAGGTGCTTTGAAACCCGTGCAGCCCCATGGAGCGGTCATGTAAGGTCTCGTGCATCACGTCTGCTTCTCCCTGTGCCCTTCCTGTTCTGCACCGAACCCAAGGGTCCCTTAGTCGTGACGGCTGCTCTCTGAGCACCACCTTCCTTCTCCAGCAGAGGAAGAAATCACGCTGCCGTTGTAAAACCCATCATGGTCTTTAGACACAAGCACGGCAACATTTGCAAGGAAAAAATAGTATCCCTCGTTAGTGCAATTTTGGCAGTTTAAAATGGGAGATGAGCTTTTGGATATGCAAGGCCTTGTGTAATTTTTTTTCAAACAGCTATCTCACAAGATATAATAAAGGATATCACCTCCCCCAGGAAATCTCAGCCTGCTTGAGAAATGGAAGTCCTGTAACAAATTTCAGATTGTATGTATTGCACATTCTAAACACAAACACACATGTATATAGATCAATATATCAGGAGAGGTGCATGTAGCAGATGTAGTATATATAATCCAACATTCATATATACGTATGTTTTTTTAATTTACATTTTATTGATGTAATTTAGGTCTCAGGAATGCTGGGAGAGAAAAGTGGCAACAAATGCTTCTATAATGAAACTGTCTAAGCCACCCAGTATCCGCAGTAGCTCCCTGCTGTGTTTGCACTGCACATACAAGCAACAAAGACAGCCCTTGCCCTGGAGGCCATTGCCAAGGAAATGGGCCGGTGTAAAGGAAAAGCAATACATGATTCAGTAAGACAAATAAGCCAACCTGAAACCTCCATGGTTTCAAAAGGAGGTTCACTTTGGTGTGAGGGATCCATTAGGTTGGCTCAGGTGTCCCAGGAAGTGCTATTGCACCCATCTAACTCACTGTGTTAATTCCAGCATACGAGCTTTAGTGGATTTTATTACATCTTCAGTTCTCAATGTTCTGCTTGGGGGAAATTTCATCTGGGATAAGAAAGGAATAATAGCTGCTTGACCCAAAATCTTTATCAGAGAAGAAACATTTGCAGCTTGATCTAAAAATCTTAAACTCCATAATTATTTAAAAAAAAAAAAAGTGCTTGGTATACAATATATGAGACAAAAGCCTGCGCCTTGCCAAGAGAACTTGACATAAGCACATTACAGATGATGGAAACAGTGGAAAAATTAAGAGATAGGAAATTCTGAGCACTTTGTAAAAAGTTTTGTCATAAACATACTTATTAGCCTGTGGAAGGATTTATTTTTCACTGTAAGATGTGAATCCGAGTACGCAAAGAATTCAAAATTGAAGTAGACCACAGTGGTATTTAATGAAAGTATGAGTCCATGAGACAGGCTGGAAAGGTATCCTTTTTTTTAGACAAAGCTTTATGCAAGCCTAGTCAAATTAAATGTGATTACTGGTGCATACATTTAAAGAGCTAGTGCTGGGATAGAGCTATCCCCAGGATGCGGTTTCAAATCTGAAGTGTAGATTAGGCTCCAAAGC
>NW_010552508.1:16030-26302 GCF_000687285.1 Phaethon lepturus
GGTGATATTTAAATAAACACCAGCAGGCCGAGTGGTCGGTAATCCCACTGCTCATCCCTCCCTAGCCCGTGCCTCCTTGGCGAGGGCGAGTGGCAAAACTGAATACATCCTCTGAAGCGTAATAATTAAATGGCTGAATCCTGAACGGCCGAGTGTTCAAAATGCAAATGCTGCCACTTTTTTAAATTCAGCAGAGAATTTATTAGCCTTTTATATAGATAATCAAACACAGTGGGGGAGGGATGAAGAGTAAAATTGAAGGAACGCTGGCAACCCAGAAACTGGGGGACAAATGGGATTGGGTTCTTTCATTCTTGTTACAGAATAAGACTATTTTAGCTGCTGCAGTTGGTTTAATTGCCTGGCCTTAGTTTTTTAAGTGGGTGAAAGCAAACCTGGAGCCTTGTGTTGGTCCCTTACCATTTGTTTTACTGCTCACTCCGCAAAGGAAGGGAATGAAACAAAAACGGGAAGCTGGCCAGCGCTCCTGTACCTGCCGGGAGCACGGGTGCCTCTCTGCAGCCTGGAGGGGTCTCCGGGTGCCCAACACGGGTGATTTTGCTTTGCAGCAACCCCACTTAGCCATGGAATACCCCGAGGGGACAGTGCCAACCCTGGACAACTTCTCCTCCCAGTTTTATGTGGGTGTCTTACTTGGGGACAAGTGTTAGACGTCAGCCTCTGGTGTCCTGTTCCTCTTCTTCCACAAGTCTGCTGAAGAAACTCCCAGGGACTGGAGTGGGCTTATGAAAATACAAGCTATGTGATACATAAAGCCAATCGCGTTACCAAGCTGAACGTTTCCAACATTTGCCTTTATTAGACACTGGTTTTGTTTGGTTTTGACCCTGAAGTGGAACTATCCAGGCTGAAATCATCCATGCAATGGATTTATCTTCTGCTGAAATCAGTGACTTCTAAGAAAGTACATTGTTTTCCACTTATTTAGAAGAATTATAAAACATGGAGACGTTCTAATGCCTTCCTACTAAATATGGCTTTAAATTCAGCAAAGGGCATGTCCTCTGCATGAGATAATTTCCACTTGTTATTCCTGTGGAAAATATGTGGATGTTTGGCAGTGCAGTGAGCCTGGAGATGTCTGAGGAATGGGGAGCTGGAGGAGGAGCAGCCAGCAGAGGACACTGAATAGGACAGGAGCCCCTGGGGAGAGAATAAATTGGCAATCATGTTATTAAAGATTGTAGCCATGATGCATGTGAGGAAAGGACAGATTTAGGATAACAGAGAGCATTAATTCTGACACTTCCTAGGTTTTTGCCTGCTTGAGTTAGTAGACTTAATAAGGTTTTTAATGTGTGTATGTGCATGTAAAGTAATGTTTTTTGACAATGTCCCTTTAACCTGGTAATCCTGTTCGTACTATCTCATCACACAATATCATGCAACGAAAATAACTGTTGTGCAAAGTGAACCCTAAGACATAGATGAGGAGCACATGAAATTACAGTGCAAAGCGGGCTTTTGGTGTTACTGAGAAAGAAAATAATCCATGTCACCAGAGGTGGGCTGCTGCTGTGGATCTTATTCTCTCTTTACAGTTTTCCTTATGGCTGTATCTGTGTCCCATGGTGTTGCCAGCATATGTGCTTAACTGGGAGGGGAGAAAACTGTTCACTGGAAGTCTCAAGAATCTACAATAAAAACATTCTTCCTGGTTTGTCAGTTACTCAATTTGTTACTTCTGTAATCAGCTCTATCTTTTGCTCCTTCTCAGCTTTAAATTTTCTTTTTCTCTCCTTGCCTGTATACAGACACACACACAGAACAGGCCACTGTCCCTTCTTACAGTGTCAGATAAAAAAATAGCTTTTAATGAAAGATGCTTCCAGGCTTTTTCAAACAGAAATAGTAACTTGAGTCACAACAAGAATTATTAAACAAATAATTGCCTGTACTGAGCTACAATAGGTGTTTTCCTCTCCCCACCTCTGCTAATTACTCACTATTATTGCTCATATAGCTCTGATGAGTTTTAATGTGCTTAAGATGTTTCTCCAGAGTATTTTCCTTGATTCTGGTGAGCAGAGTTATTTTATGGTTGATCCTTTCATCTCCTTAGCATCTTATCACTTTATCCGTTAAGATTTTATGAGTAGTCCTATCTTGCTAAAATTTGCAAATCAAATTCCTTTTAATTTGAAGGAGAATGATTTGATGGTAGTGTCTGCTGGGTTCAGTTAAAATAAATCAAAACACACTCAGTGTAGCTGAAATTGTCTTGAAAGCAGAAAGGCAGTTGGACTGTAAATCTGTGGGGGTGGAGGTGATGAATTATACTGTGAAAGAAAATGAAAACCAGATGGCACTTGCCAAACACCAACACAGTGCAATTATGGATAGTGGAGGCAGAACCACACAGCACGTATACAAACCTGTTACCTAGATCCTCACCAGACTGTTGAGAGGAGTGAAGTTTGAGTTTTCCTAAGGTGTCTGGTGACATCGGGGTTTTGCAAGATGAAGATGAAGCAGCAGCTTGGGCTGAATGAGCCCAGGGTAGAGATGAGAAGATGGAAGGGCAGTTTGCCAGGAGCTCCCTGGCACTGATGGCTTTGCCGAGAGCTGCTGCACGGTTTGGAGCCCCCATCAGTTGCCTGCAGAGCAGGGAGCTGCTGGCTGTTCCAGTAACAGGGCGTTTGAAGTCTGAGTTTGAACAGCATGATCTTTCCCACTGCCTTTACTACAGCTCAGGCATCACTTCTGTGGCCATGGATAGTTTTAAAACCACAACTTCAGATGCGTTATGAATTCAGACTCAGTATAGGGGGAATCCAACCTTCAAATAGGAGGAGAAAAAACTTGTAGGAAAGATTAAAATCCTGGCTGCAGTGCAGCCAGGAATAAAATTGTCACTGACAGCTACAGCAGAAACAGGATTTCCCCCTATGCAAATATACCACATTTTTTTTTGTTGTTGCTTATATGACCCCACTTTCTAGGACTGTGGCAAACACAAGCAGACACAGCCTGGTGATGAAGGATTGACATCAGAACTGGGTTGGTTCTGCTGCTCCAGAGCATCCACAGTTTACAAGCTGAGGAGCAGAGCTGTAAATGAACAGAAGCTTTTGCCCAGTGAGTTATTGCTTATTAAATGTTGTTGTTCAAATTTCCTTGCAACTTTAGTCCAAGTAGATTTTCCAATCAACAGATGAGTCATTCCCCTAATCCTCTTTATTTTGCCAACAGGCAAGTAAAAAGACCCAGATGATATGCAGCTTGGCATATTGCCATTTTATCATTCAATTTACTATCATAATAGTTTGTTGTTCTGCTTTGTTTCTATGAAATTGATGGATTATAATAATTATTTTGCATATTATATTTCTCTTTTAGTCTTTAGATCTAGAAAGGTATTTGGACCAGTTTTCCTGCAAGTGAACCACAGTAAAGGCATGCCATTTTTCTTTAGAGATACCTAGGTTAATCTTTATTATCAACATCTGCTATTAGCAACATTAAAGAGGAAAATAAATTCCCAAGAAAATCTTTCTGGGCACTTTCCCATCAGCTAAAAGGTCATGGCACTACAGAGTTAAAACCTCATCATCTCCACATGACTATTCTTGCTGGGTTTGTTCCAGTTAAAATATCTTGTGAGACGGTCTTATGAGTACTTTATGACTGAATGAAGCAATTTATAGAAGATATGACCCCTTTGGCTAGAATTTTCCACCCTGCAGCTGAGACATGGTAACTGATAGCATGTCTGGTGCAAAGGAAGGTACAAATCAAAACAGGACAGGCTAACAGATTGTGTAGGTACACCTTTGTAGGGGTTCTGCCATGCTGTGGCCCTGCAAGGTGCTCAGGGTGAAAAAGTTTGGTCCATTTACATTGCAAAACAGAGCCCTCCAGCTCGGGTGAATGTTGCATGTCACAACACAGAAAGCCTCTCCATGGCAAGAGCTTCCAGATGAGATCTCTCATCCACCATGTTGTGTAGGCAACGGCCCAATGGATCTGTCAGCTGTTTTTCTTGCAAAACCCTCCTGCCAGAGGTGGCTAGGAGCAGGCACGGCAGCGTGCCTCCACCTGCGAGCCGGTGCTGACCTGGGATGTGCAGCTCCTGGCAGCTGCCCCGATTTATACCTGTCTGATGCTCTCCATGGGAAAACAATGTCTGCTCTTTCCTTTGGGCACCTGGAGGAGGGTCTGAATTCCAGTATCTCAGGTTGAAAGGTTTTCTGGCAAAGGCTATGTCCACACTGTTAAAAATAACAAAACCAACAGAAGGTATGGTCCCTCTCCCTGAGTGACATGGACTGTCTCACATCCACACTGCCCAGGGCATGTCCCTTCTGTAGCACACCCACCCCATCCTCACCCTAGATGTCTTTTGGGATCCTGCTGGTGCCCCTCTGGTGAAAGAATGATGATTGGGGGTGGGTGGGGTGTGTTTTCCTTATTTTCTTTTGCTTCATTTAAAATGTCTGAAATAATCCAAGGTTTGCTCTCCAGCTCTGCATGACATGAACCTGCGAGTGGGTGTGTTATTCACACTAGTGTGTGGCATGAGGACATATGTCAATTTTGGAGGGTCAAGTCCACCCACAGTGCCTTCGGGGGGGAGTTGCATGGAAAAACTCTCCCCAGAAGCATGCCTGGGCTTTGTCTTGGGAAAATGTCATTGGAGTGGTCAGGCCAGCCCGTGAGCAAACAAAAAATGCAGTCTAGTGCACAGGTACACTTCCTGGCCCACGTTTATTTAGCAGTACTGCGTACCAGGAGTCAGCACCTTATTTTAGCCAGAACAGTGTCATCAAATGAGCAGAAAGGGAGTGACACAAATCATATCCAACACTGCACACGCTCACTCCCTGCCAGGAAGCAAACATTCCCATTGGATGCTGTTAGTTTAACCCAGAAAAAAAAAATATATCTGGCAGGGAAGAAATCTTATGTCTCTCAAGTCAAAGTGCCTCCCAGGACTTCTCTAGGGGAACTCAGCACATGCCCCACCTCCTGCTCAAGGTCCCATCCAAAATTATGGTTTCATCTTATGCAAAACACCCTAATTTTTTGGCAGAATACTTGAATACTGCAGCACAGTCATGGAAATTCCTCTCTTTTTAATAGGATTTTCTGCCTGGCTAATAAATAAATTGTCTTTCAAATGAAAGCTGCCTCTGACTCTGTTCTCCCACTGGATTCCAGCCAAGCTAAGGGAGAAGGAAACTCCAGAGAAGTTCTTCTCTCTCTGACAATGATCAATGCTGTTGAGTGACGTGTAATGGCAATATCATTATTTATTTATTGATTTATTTGCCATCATTAATCTCTCTTGCATTGCTGCCTGCTGTCTTTTAAACCCCTTGGTTTAAAAGGAATGTTACACTTTGGGTTGTTTTTTTTTTTCCTGCCAGTGCTTTTGCCACCGACCTCTGTTGTTGTTGTCTCCTGTCTCCTGTCTTCTAGCCCTGGGGACAGTTTTCTGCCATCATCATCCTTTAACTGTCTTAGGGTTAGCTCTTGCAGTGTTTTTTCCCTAGGGTAGGCGAATGGATGGAAAAATGGAGCCAACAATGAATGAAAGCAAGGAGGGCTGCATACCTCAGCAGGGTAAAATGCTGACTTAACCAGAACTGTTTAGACAACCAACGTTTCTTCCAAGTTACCTTACTGGTCACAATCTCTATAGGTCATTGTTATGTTGTGTAGATGCAAGCTCCTCAGACCAACAAATAGACATTTTTATTTATCTGTGAGGCAACCAGCACAGCAGCAGTGCTTCTGAACGTAGATGATAATTCACTTCTGTCACTGTCTTGTACTGTGTTAATACGAAAATGCAGTGCTGATTTTGTTTGTTTGTTTTGTGTAAGGAGATTGATGCTAAATTTCCTCCTGCAAATCCAACAGGATGATTCCAGTTTAAGATAATTGCATAGCTTAGCATAGTTGTAAAACTGCAGTTGATTCTGGCACTGAGAGCTTGCCTTTGATGTGCCTCAGGTTCACCTCCTGAAATTGAGTGCCAGTTTGTTCAATGATCCATCATTTATTTATTTATTTAAATTTAAAACCATCAAGATAGGTTCCCAAGGCTCTATGGGCCTGCCATAATAAATTATGCAAAAATACCATTAAGTTAAACCTCAGCAGTTCAGTCAGCCAGCTATCTACCTCCATTGTCAGCTGGAAAGGATGTCTCCTACCTCCTCTGAAAGCCCTCTCGCATAAATGTCTTTTGCAGCATGCCTGGAAAGTCAACAAATTTTATGTCTTCAAAAGGAAAAGAGGAACAATTTCCAAAGCCATCAGATATATACTTTGCAAGTGCTGTGCTTTTCCCACTTTCTAGAGCCTAGATCTTCTGAAGAGAGGCCATCTCTTGGTGTTGCAGGCCCAGTCCACAGAGGACTTGATTGTGCACACAAAACTGAGTGTGTGAGAGGACATGACACCCTTCATCCAAATTAATGAACATGGAGAATAAGTAAAACTGCAAGGGAAGGCCGCAGATGTTTTCTCTCTGCTTTCCCAGGCAAACACCATAAACTCCAAGCAGACTCTGAGGCACTGAACAGAGCTCCTGAGACACCAATATCTTATAGTCCCAAATACTCTGCACGGATTTCAGCTGTTATGCTGCATGAGGCATGTTACCGGCATCTAACCCTGAGGTAACCATCATATGGATCACATTGTCAGTGTTTGTGGCCAAAGGGGAAGGATATATGTGCCTAATGAGACACATGTGATGAAAACTGGCTGAAGAGGATGCTAGCAAAGGAAACAGAAAGTTATAAATAAAGCAGGCTTAAAAAAAGAGTGAAATTATTTTATCTAGGACTTCCTCTGTAAAAGTTCTACACTCCTGCTTTGTCCCCTAAAGCCCATGTCCCTGGGATCTCCTAAATAACCTCCTAACCTCCTAGTATCTTATTTCTTTCTACTCTTGCCAGTGCTGTGGCACAATGGCCAACTGGCACAAAATTACCTACACTCATACTATTACATTCCGTTACCCTCCAAAATGCATGGTCACATTTAGTCTGCTTAATGGCACTGCTCTTTGACCTGTAGTAACTCCTGTGCTCATGGTCTGGAAAATTGCTTCTGGGCCCAGACCAAAACCATTCCAAGGGTTCTTTGCAAAAATTCATCACAGTTCAGGCAATTTCAGTTGCATGAAGCACCTTCTGCAATCAACAGAGAGCAACAGGCCATGTCCAGCCAAGGATGCTGCTTATCCAACAAAGCTCCTGACTTGGGGGTCTTAAGCTCAATGGCTGAACTTGGGCTTGCCCAATTACTGCATCTTTGGTCACCTCAATGGCTGTGCTTTGGGACGGACTCTATGAAGAGTCCAAGCAGACAATGGGCCCTGTACTAAACAGGAATAAAGTACCCTTCTGAAATCTGGTTACTAAACACTAAAATGGAATATGGTAATGGAAACTTGGCTGAATGGACGTTTGACTTTAGCTAGATCCCTAAATCCCATTTTTCCAGATCTGATCTCTAGATCTTACAATGCAAAGTAGAGCCAAGCACAAACACTTTCAAATATAAAGGTGTTATACTCTCTTTGAAAATCACCCTCTGCAGGCTTCAGCAAGGCCATATTCCAAATGGAGGGAACTGTGGGGTTCCATCTTTCAGCGTTTTGGTAAAGAAGCAGCCTCACGGGAATGCTAAACACTCTGGGAGCAGTATTGGTTATTGTGCCATGTTGGAACGTCACTTAGCCTCTTCAGTATTTTCTGAATGAAAGACCCCTTAGAATGAGGAAAAGTAAAAGACTGTAGACTGTTTCCACATATTCAGGGGTTTCCAAATCAGAAGCAGTAGCAGGTTCATCTGTGAGACATCCTACTAACTGTGGCTGTATCTTGCCATTTCTAATGTGGCTTTGTTGAAGCCTCTAGAACAACTCAGTTTTCAAAGCTTGCAAGAGTGCTAAAAGATTATTCAAGGATCAGGAAGCACAATCCAGAGAACTGAAGTGGAAGAGTCTGTAACTGCTTTTGATGAAATTATTAGCATGCATAATTAAATCACATGTATACATGCTGTACATTTCAGCAAAGTTGCATTTAAGCTGTTTTGCTTCTTGAAAGACAACAGCAGCTCCATCCTTCCCACAGGTGAATGCAATTTAGGCATGTTCATAGGTAAAGCAGACACAGCAGCTGCAGGTTTAATTAAATGTTGCCTAACCACGTAAAAAGACAGTGATATATCTTCATAGCATCTGGCAGTTTAACCATTCGCTAGTCATCCTGTAATTAGCATGCTGGTGAATTTAATAGAAGACAGTTCTAATATAGTGCCAGATGGCCCTTCTTGACTGACAAGGGGAATGACAATTTCTGTCATGTTTACTTCAAGGGTAGCAGAACAGTCAAAAAGATCCTTCTTAGAGCACAGCACTGATGAAGTAAGAGGTCACGTTTACTCTCAGAAAGCAATGGCTTTGAATGATGCTGTATGGAGTAAGCATGATTCATGAACTTTCCAGGAAAATTTTTTCTTAGCTTTCCTTGTTTATCTCTCCTATTTTGTAAAGACATTAGCATGCTTGCTATGTTTGTGGAAGAGCTTTGTATAAGTCAATGCTAGCATCCCAAGATCCTGTGGAGTAGCAGAATGTGGGGAACATAAGGGGTAGTGCTGAGACAGGTCTGCTCCGCAGCGAGGCCTGTGAGTTGACCCCTGACTGTCCCAGTGGAGCTTTACATTAGCCCAAACACTACACAAGTGACTCTTTGCTACAGCTCCATTCATTAGAGAAATTAACTTTTATAAAGCAATTAGTGAAATGGCAAGGACACTAAAATAAGGAATATCCATGGAGGAGAAAATTACGAGAGAGATGTTTTTGTTGTTGATAAATGAAGACAGTTATTATGTAGCCAGTGGAGAATTTCAATAAACTTCAGTATCATTCTGGAGTTTATAAGAGATGTTAGTGAAATTAGTAGTCAGACTACAGCAATCTTGTTATCAAAGGATGTCTTGTAATTAAGAACCTCTAGGAGAAGATACCATGCATGACACATGAATCTTAGTGATGCTTTCATTTTGAAGTTGGATGCAGCCTGGTAGGCCAAAGACTCCTTCATGACAGGTATCAATCATGTTCCAGCTGAGCTCCAACTAATGTTAAGAACATTAAAACTTGCTGACTGGTTTTCATTCAGCTTGTATCTGTACAACCCTTTTCTCTTAAATAATAAAACTTTGATTGATCCATCCATCTATACTGTCAAAATGTCAGTGTAGGGACTCCTTACAGACTTCTACCTTATCAGCGTGAGCAACACACTCCATACTAACTTCCTAAATCCCCCTCTACAAAGAACAACTGCTCTTCACATGAGGCTCTTTCAAAATATATCCAGACTGATGGGGATCTCAAGCTACTTTTATGGGCTCCTGCAGTGATGCTGACCAGAAGACCATTGCACATCGAAGATTAGTGATCCATGTTACAGTGAAGCTGCGTAGACCCAGGTCTGTGCTGAGCTGGGCTGCACGTACAGCATTGCCTTCAGCCCTGTGCTGTGCTGCGCTTCTCCCTCTGTGCAGAGCAGACTCAGACGCGTGATAGTAAGAGCAGCCTTGCAGGCAGCTCCCACTCGGCACCAGCGATTACACACCTGCGTGGCCTTGCCTTTATCTGAGAGCACAGCAGCAAGTTCTCATGTGAACATCCTCTCTGTTTGACAGTAGAAATGATTAATAGAGTTGTTTTCTTGTAAGAAATCCTATAAGAGCTCAGATGACCAGCATGGGCTAATCCTTCCTACCGATGGGGTCTGCACGGTATGCTGCGTGTGGATGGGAGGTCTGTCCGGTGCTGCAGAGCTTGGGGTTCCCAGCATCTACAGGGATGTAAGATTAACTACTCTCTTCTCTTTCTTTATACTGTTAGCTCTAATAAGTAGTATTTTAAACGATACTTTGCAGAATCTGGGTGCCTTTCTCACTGGGATCATAACATCTTGGTGCTGAACATTTGTTGCAGTCTGCAGGTCTCAGCGAGAAATGTTTTTCTGAGAAATGATACCGAGGGGGAGGGAGACCAGGTGCGGGCCACACCCGGCACACAGTGGTGGGGCCAGCTGCAAGGCATGTAGACCCGGTGGCTCCCGCGGTGGCTTGGGAAAGCCAGGCAGGGTTGCCTGGAGGCCTCACCCCACCTGAAGCATCGGCGAGTCTCGGAAAGCATAGGGGAGGGAAAGGGAAACCCGGGGAAAGCGTGCGCTTGTGTCCGCTTGTGCCTGAAGGGAAACCCGG
>NW_010552509.1:0-3918 GCF_000687285.1 Phaethon lepturus
GGATCCATATTCAGCAGAATCTGGCCATTCCCAGAAATCCCCTTAACTGCTTTTTTTGGTTTTGGTACTGCTGTTCGGCATATAGCCTCCTTCCTTTCTTCCCCCAACGCTCATTGTCCTTTTGATATATTAAAACCAAGGTATCAGACTTCCTTCCTCACAATTTGGGCTTTTTTCTTCAAGACCCAGTATCCAGCCATTCCCAAAAAAGTTTAGCAGGCTTACTGTAGCTTCTGTACAAACTTGTTCAGTGTCAGCTCCAATCAAGATATCGTCCACATACTGTAAAAGAGTAACATCATCATTATTAGTTTGCCATTGTTCTAATTCTTTAGCCAATACTTCACCAAACAACATGGGACTATTTTTAAATCCCTGGGGAAGAACAGTCCAACATAATTGCCCTTTCCTTCCAGTAGTCAGATTCTACCATTCAAAGGTGAAGAGTGTTTGCTTTGTTCATCTACTGGAATGCAGAAAAAGGCATCTTTTAAGTCTAGCACTGCAAAATAGGCATGATTCTCTGGCATAGACATCAATAGGGTATAAGGGTTAGGCACTGTAGGATGTATATCTTTGGTTATCCGATTTATAGCCCTTAAATCCTGCACCAAACCATATTCCTGGGAGTGAGGCTTCCTCACTGGTAAGATAGGCGTATTATATTCAGATTGACATTCCCTGAGCAGTCCATATTGTATAAAGCTATTTATCAGGGGTTCAAGGCTTCATTGAGCTTCCAGTCCTATAGGATATTGGTGCACCCTCACCGGTTTTGCCCCCTCCTTTAATACTATCTTAATTAGACTTATGTTTTTTGCTTTACCTGGGTTTTTAGAAGCCCACACCAGGGGAATTACCACATTTGATATAGCATTCAGAATATTCTCTTCGGATTCCTCCAATGTTTTATCTGTCAGCAAGTAGATCTGGGCTCTCCAAGCTGCTTAAGGTGGGATATGGAGCTGTACAGCGTTTTCAGAAAAGGTTACTTGTGCATTAAAATTATATTACGAATCTTATCCCAATAGGGGTAGGAAGCATTCTGGCATATATAGAAACTCATATGCCAATTATATGTTAATTAGATATTAATTAGGATTGTTCACTGTTTCTGTTTCTTTTGTGATTATCTCCTGGCATATATAGAAACTCATGAATTGATTTAATCCTCCCAGTTGTGCATTCCATTGGCTGTAGAAATGGCCTTAATGTTCTTTTTCCCGTTGCCCCAGCTATAGGTATAGTTACTTTACTTAGAGGTTCTTTACAACTGGTGACTACTGAATGAGTGGCTCCACTATCTATTAAAAAATCTATGATCTCATTCCCCAGCTTAACTGGAACCAGGGGATCAGCTGGGGAGACTTTAATGTTTTTCCCCAGTCCTCTTCATTCCTTGTCTGAATCTTCTAACATAGTAAAATTAGCATTTCCTGCATGAACTTGTTCCTCTGGCCCCTTTTGGTTTGGGCATTGGTTCTTCCAGTGCCCTTCCTGCCTACAGGCTGCACACCGATTTGGTCCTAGAGGGGTTCAATTTTGTGGGCCTCTTCCCTGCATTATCCCACCGCGTCCCCCTCTTCCTCTACCTTTTCCTCTGACATAGTTTCCATTTATTGCGGCTGCCAGCAAAGATGCTTGCAACCTCATTCTTCCTTGTTTTTCTTTCTTTTTCTCTCTCATCCTGATTGTTACATACTTTATATGTGTCATGGTTTAAACCCAGCCAGCAACTAAGCACCACGCAGCCGCTCGCTCACTCCCCCATGGTGGGACGAGGGATAGAATCAGAAAAGAGTCAGGAAACTCACGGCTTGAGATAAAGACAGTTTAATAGGTAAAGCAAAAGCCACACACACAAGCAGAGCAAAACAAGGAATTCATTCACTAATCCCCATGGGCAGGCAGGTGTTCAGCCATCTCCAGGGAAGCAGGGCTCCATCACGTGTAATGGTTTCTTAGGAAGACAGACACCATAACTTCAAACGTCCCTCCACTCCTTCCTTCTTCTTCGCCCCAGCTTCATATACTGAGCATGTCGTCATATGGTATGGAATATCTCTTTGGCCAGCCTGGGTCAGCTGTCCTGGCTGTGTCCCCTCCCAGCTTCCCGTGCACCCCCAGCCTTCTTGCTAGCAGGCCAGCACAAGAAGCTGGACTGTCCTTGACTGCTTAGCAACAGCTCAAAACATCAGCACGTTATCAACATTTTCTCATCCCAAATCCAAAACATAGCCTCACACTAGTTTCTATGAAGAAAATTAACTCTGTCCTGGCTGAAACCAGGACAGGAGGGTTGTGTGAATCTCCCCCAGTAAGGGGAAAGCAGCTCTATACCAGCTTTCCTGAGCTGAAACCTCCTGCTCTGACTCTTGCACCATCCTGTGACTCAGTCCTGGGACACGGTGTGCCCAGTTCCTCCCTGAAGGTGGTTGAAGAGATGCATTTTACTTTAGTAAAACCATCTGGGTGGTCCCACATGGCCAGTCATCATGACTCAGATAGCAAACAGCAGTTCCTTCAGCCGTAACAATACAGACCATTGCAATTTTGTGTCCATCCCCTAATTACTGAATGCTTTTGTTTTACAAGGACCTTCCAGAGCTAATGAGCAAACTGAAATTTTAAGTCTTGGTCAAGTAATAATCTAGATATTAAAAAGCTCTAGAGAGGGGTTATGGGGGCATCCCACCACTTACCAGGAAGGTTCATCTGCCATTTGGGGCATATAGTGCCAAAACATGAAAGCAGAAGAGCAAGACTAAATTAACAAGCACATAATGAAGAGTAGGATGGAGACATTAACTGCTGAGAACACACCCTGAATGAGAGTCATAGAGACGTAGCTGGGAATTAAATGTTTTAAACTTGAGAATGGAAAACAAAGTATTGCTATGAGAGCTGTGAAAATTGAGGAGACGGAGCACCTCACATCCAATAGTAAAATCACCTCCTTTTCTTAGCTACAAGTGGGAGAGGAGGAAGTGAATACCTAATAACTCTAGTCACCCAAGGAAGCATGGGTATCAGAAACAAAAACACAAGAGCTAGGAAGTCCCCCACTGTTTTTTAGTTCTCTTGAAAGCAAACACAATTGTTTGTTCATTGGCACACACAGACTTCTTTGTTGTGTGGCAAATCTCTTCCTTTTATTCTCCAAAAGGCTGTGAAACCAAATTACTTCAGGCTGGAGATGACTTCTCCTTAACAGTACCCAATGGGTAAGCCAAAGCCCATCCATATCAGGAGTAAGCCTACACCACAGCTGGATGTGAGGCAGAGTTAAATCAGGGCTCACCTTTCACCCTCAGTTGTTCTCATCCAGCAGTCCAAAGGGAGGTGCTAAGGATTATGAGTTCTTAGACAACAAGAAAGATAAATGGATATACAGTCCTCTCAACATCAAAGAGCTTAAACTAACTCTTCTGTCTTGGAATGAACCCCAGGAAAGAAAAGAGCAACATTCAGCTCCCAATTTGGATGCCAATCCCTGAGCTGGGTGGTGGAAAAAGCTGCCAAGGAGTCCTTGGTGGGATGAATCCCATGACTGGAGTGCAGCTATCAATGGCTACAGGCTGTTCAGAATGGACAGGTGAGGAAGGAAGGGCAGAGGCATTGCCCTCTATGTCAAGAAATGGATAGAATGTGAAGAGCTGTCTCAGGAATAGCCACGAGCAGGTTGAAAGCTTATGGGTAAGAATCAGGGACCGAGGCAACAAAGGGAACCTTGTGGTTGGTGTCTTCTACAGGCTGCCCGATCAAGGGGAATCTATTGACGAAGCCTTCTCACTCCAGCTACACAGGAGGCATTGCGCTCGCAGGCTCCTGTCCTGCTGGGGGGCTTCAACCACCCCGACATCTGTTGAAAAGGTAGCATGGTGAGTTGCAGGCAATCCAGGAGACTCCTGGAGTGCA
>NW_010552510.1:0-16423 GCF_000687285.1 Phaethon lepturus
CTCATCTCTAGTGAGCCTGGTTTTATTCCTTCCTCCCTTCAAATCTGACTATGCTGACACTGCTTTGGAGGAGGGCTTGGGTTTCTCTGGAAGCACTCAGGGAATTGTAATCCCTCCCATTTCTGCCTTGTGCTATGGATTATCGTCTGCACCGGTACGGAATGAAAGGCAGGAGGAGAATCCCCTCACAATCTCTCTGGGGAGCATTTTGCTCTTGCCAGCCCTGCGCCTACTGGCACAATCTAGACCTTGCATGTGAGTATGAAATGAACATCTGCCAGGGCTCTGGGGCGCGGGTTTGTTCAGCTGGATCATGAAGGCTTTTGGCGTCTTGTGGTTCCGTTGCTCAGTGTCGCAGGTTGATCTCTCCTGACGTGGTTGGCTATGCCCAAGCATGGGATTTGGATGCTCTCAGTGTCTGCAGTTTGGCTCAAGCCAGCACATCCCCAGCTCCCATGTATAAAAGTTCTGGCACATGAAAAACATGAAAGTTCATATTTAGACCTCTGAATATTGGGCCATTGCCCTTAATTCATAGCAAGCCGTGAGCTATGGACACAAGTTTTGATTGCTGGGAAAGGCAAAATCCAGCTTGAGGGTTGTATGACCTGTCTGTGTAGAAGTATCTCCTGGTGTTAAGCCTGTAAACACAACAGGAAACCTCCTGCTGCTGGTTTTGCACCTAAAGTGTGGTGGCTTATGAGGCCCAGAAAGTGCTCTCCAGCAAGAAATAAACAAATAAAAAAATCAATGGTACTCTGAAGTATTTTGAGCAAGTACCCCCAGAACTTTTTTTATCAAGGATGCATAGAATGCAGCCTCCTTCTTCTTTCCTTGTTATGTGCCTTGAATCTGTTTTCCTGGCATTTTCATGGGTCAGGGTGATGTACAGGTACTGGAGAGCAAGCCTCGGCCTCCAGCAGGTGACCTGGGAAGTCCAGGGCAGCAAGGTCCTGGTTTCACTCTTGGCAGATGGAGAAAGCTGCTCTGGGAGAAGGGGTCCTCCAGTCCCCTTTTCCCTGGGGAATGTAGAAAATCATCTGTGATCTTCTGTGACAACCAGCAACCTGCTGCACATGCAGAGGCAGTGCAGCACTAAGACATCCCCTGCCAACGGTGAGACAGCTGCTCTTCAAATCAAGTCATTCCCCTTCTTCCTGACCTCTTGTTACTTCTTTATTGCTATTTTTTTCATTTTATTGCCTTTTTATTGTTTGTTACAGAGCTACTGTAAAAACTCTGAGGTTGGCATCCAGGTCATGCTCCTAAATCTGCTAATAGTATCACTAAATAACTTTACCTGGCTAAAATGAACTCTTTACCTGGCTAAAATGAACTGCATGGATAGAAAAGGTGACTGATGGTGAGATCTTTGGGTGGGACTTGGAAAACATGCCTTGACCCCTGTGTTACACCAGCTTTGAGTCCTGCCTGCAATGCACAGGTGCTGAGCACACCTCAGGGAAATTTTACTGAATTGGTTCTGATGCAGCTTTTCCCTGTCATCACTTTATGTTATTCTATTTTACTTGTACCAATGTTTATTAAAAGCCCATCAAATAAATACATTAATGGGGACCAGACGTGTAGAATCATAGAATCATAAAGTCATGGAATCATAAAATCTTTGGGTTGGAAGGGACCTTTAAAGGTCACCTAGTCCAACCCCACTGCAGTGAGCAGGGACATCTTCAACTCAATCAGGTTGCTCAGAGCCCCGTCCAACCTGACCTTGAATGTTTCCAGGGATGGGGCATCTACCACCTCTCTGGGCAACCTGTGCCAGTGTTTCACCACTCTCATTGTGAAAAATTTTTTCTTATATCTAGTCTGAATCTACTCTCCTTTAGTTTAAAAACATTACCCCTCGCCCTGACTTTTCACCTGGCCCATATCACTCAGGACTGCGAGCTCCACCAGGGCATGATCACTGCAGCCCAGGCTGCCTCCGATCTTGATGTCACCAATTAGCTCACATGCATTGGTGACCAACAGGTCCAGTATTACACCCTCTCTGGTAGGGCTGTCTATTACCTGGTGTAGGAAGTTATCCTCCAAGAACTCTGGGAGTCTCCTGGATTGCCTACAGCTTGCCACACTACTTTTCCAGCAGATGTTGGGGTGGTTGAAGTTCGCTAGCAGGACGAGAGCCTGTGAGCATGGGGCCTCTTGTAGCTGGAGTGAGAAGGCTTCATCAATAGCCTGCCCTTGATAGGGCAGCCTGTAGTAGACACCAACCACAAGGTTCCTTCTGTTGCCTCGGTCTCTGATTCTTACCCATAAGCTTTTGACCTGCTTGTGGCTATTCTTCAGAGACAGCTCTTCGCACTCTATCCATTTTTTGATGTAGAGGGCAATGCCTCCGCCCTCCTTCCTCGCCTGTACCTTCTGAACAACCTGTAGCCATCGATAGCCACCAAGTTTCAGTAATGGCAACCAGGTCATAGCTTTCTAGCAGCACAGTGGCTTTCAGCTCCTCTTGTTTGTTGCCCATGCTGCATGCATTGGTGTAGAGGCACTTCTGCTGCACTATTGGCCATGCCATCCTCTTAGAGGAACACCCGTTAATTCCTCTGAGGTCTTTCTCTGGTGCAACAGGCTGAGGGCCCTCGCTAGCACCCCATCCCTCTAACCTTGGTGTGTCATCCCACAGCTTGTCGTGGGTAAGCCTGATATTACTCCCCTCACACTTTGAGTCTAGTTTAAAGCCTTGTCAATAAACCCCACTAGCTTGTGAGCAAAGGCCCGCTTTCCCTCTTGAGAAAGTTTAATCCCATCTGATGCCAGCAAGCCAGGTGCCATGTAGGCCATGAAACACTGAAAACACTGAAATTGTGGTGGTGGCACCAGTCACGCAGCCATGTATTAATAGACTGAGCCTGTCTGTTCCTCCTTATGTTGCAGCCCGCAACCGGAAGGATGGAGGAAAAAACAACCTATGCTCCAGATTGCCCCACCAAGGCCCTGAAGTCTCTTCTGATCGCCCTTGGACTTATATGTTGCAGCTTCATTGCCACCCACATGGAAGAGCAGCAGTGGGTAATAGTCCAAGGGCTGCACCAGGTTATGAAGTTTCCTAGTCATGTCCTTAACCTGGGCTCCAGGGAGGCAGCAGAATTCCCTAAGAGAAAGGTCTGTCTGGCATATTGGGCCAGTTTCTCTCAGAAGGGAGTCGCTTACGGCTATAACTCGCCTTTTCTTCCTCATGGAGGTGGTTGCAATATGGGGGATAGGTCTTTCTGCCCTTGGCAATACCTCTGGTGTAGCTGGATCATCGTCCACATCATCCATGGAGTGTCCTTCCATATCCAGAGCTTCATACCTGTGGTACAGAGGCACCTGGGGAGGTGAGGTGGGCAAGGAGGGGGTTCACCTGCTGCCCTGAGTGTGGACTTGCCTCCATTCACTTCTTTCCTTTAAGCTACTGCCTTCAGCCTGACGGGGGCAGGATACAGGACCCCCTTGATCTTGGGTTTTTCTGGTGGCTGATCCTGCTTCTGTCTCAGGGAGGGCAGAGCATGGTTCCAGGAGTCCATCTCTTCCTCGGACTCCTTGATGCTCCCTAACCTTTCTACCTCTGCTCGTAGCTCTGCCCCCAGGCTGAGCAGATGACCACCCGGTCACACCTCACCCAGCTGCTCCCGCTGCTGCCGCCGGTCACCAGTGGGAGACTCTGGCCCTCCCTGCAGCCTGAGGCCTGGGTGGCCGCATGTTTCCGTGGGAGCTCTCTCTGGGTTGCCACGTCCGTTCCGGCGAGTGCAGAGGACATTCTGCCGGGTGGCTACCATAGCCAAGCTCCTCCTGAGAGGGTGGTGACCACCAACGGAACTCACCTGACCCCCCCCCGATTTTACAAAAACGCCTTTTTTTCCCCTCAAACACTCTACACAACCTCTCTGTATTTGAAATCTCTCTCTGTCTCATTAAGAAAGTTTGATATATCTTTTTTTGTTGTTTTTACACCCTCTTTCTTGCTCAGTCTTGCCACATGGCTGTGGGGTTAATCTGGACAAATGTAGATATCTCAAGTGTCTAGACTCCCCTCCCAGTTGATGGGGAGAAATGAACACTTCTGGTGCCTGATTCATTTGGACCCATTTCTGATGTCTACTTGATATGGATTAGCTGGGATGACTGCCTGGGTTGTAGCAGCCTACCTTTAGATGTCTGAAGTTAGGTAAGATAAATCTGTCTCTAGTATCTAGATGTGTGGCCACAGATCACATTAAAAAAACCCCCATATTGTGATTTCAACAAGGTATTTCTGTCTTTTTCCTCTCATGCTTGCTGGTGGAAGTGCTGGCCAGGTGGCTGAGCTGGATCCAGCTGGTGTAAGTGGGGAAACTGTCAGAGGGACATCCAACCGAGTATGTGGCCTAAATTTCTTTTTCAATGTTGATCTGTATTTCCTACTTTGTTTTTGTGTAACTCACTCCCAAACTCTTGTTTCCTGCGATTGTTTTTTTTAAGCTGTACCTTTGCAAATGTCAAAACTGAAGTGTATTTTCCCTCTTTACTCTTGCTGCCTTCTGAGGAGATGTGGTAGATTCTCTGGGTCTTTTATGGACTTTCTGAAATACACAATCTTTTCTGTGACAATGGGTATCTTAAATTTTTTTGTTTCTGGCTGTGCAGGCTGGAGCCATGCAAAAAGCCTGGAAGAACCATTATCTAACCTGCGCATGCGGACCGAGGCTGAGACATGCATCCTCTGCCTGATCGGTGGTAACTCTGGGCTTCTGTACTCTTAGAAAATAGGAGATGATGATTTAATTTAATTTAACCTGCAACAACAGACAGTGAAAGTGAAATTACTTGGCATTTCTTGCATTTGATGGTCTGAATTGATACAAGGCAACTCAATTGTGTCTGAACCCTGTGCTCATCAGCTGTGTCTCTTCCAAGCTGTAGCTCGGGGCTTTGGCTAGCTTTAAAATGATGGGTTTAGCCAGCGTGAACAGAAATGCTGCCCTGGTAGAAGTGGCTGAAAAAGGCACATCCCTTACAATGGACTCTGCAGATGGAAAACTACCTGGCTTTGGTGTGTCCCCGCTGAAGACAAAAGGGGTCAAAAAGTCTGCTGCACCTTGTGGCTTCCTCCAAGACAGAGATGTCGTAGGATGGTCTCTCCACCGACAGCAAATGGCTGTATTGCGTCTCCCAGAGTGTCTCACATTGCTCCAGCTAATGTTTGCTCACACTGGGGATTTGTTGGTGGCAGGGAATTACAGAAGATAAAAAAGAGACTTGCTATAATGCACTGCTTGTGGCAAAAATAAGTAAACCTTTCTAAAGCCAAAATCAGCTTTCACTTCCCACCTTTTCACATGCTTTAACTGTGTCCCAAATAATCCTGCCTTTCGGGCAAGCAGATAGGAACTATGAGCTATGACTTATAGCTTAGCTTTTGTAGGACCATTAACTTCTCTGTTCCTTGATTTTGCTGTCTTTAAAAATGAGTCTATGCTTAGCCTCACAAAGGTCTCTGAAATCCTCAGAAAAAGCATTTCTAGTTACTATCAGATAGATATTTCTGCTGCATTACTGAGGTATACATTTAAAATAAACAAAAGGAAGTGTCTTGTGAAAAGGACTTATCACAGTAGAAAGGCAATAGGAGGCTGGGTGGGATTATTCTGATTAATTTTAGGCATTATATAGGATCCAGGCTGCTTGTTGTCGTTGAGGGAAGTATCCCTCCTGAAGACAGTTCACATAATACCAAATAAGCCTTTGCTGTTAAATGCTGTCTGGAAGAGCCTATCTGTCTCCACTGGTCTGCTAGGGGGGATCCTGCCTGCTAATATGCAGTGGGACTCTCCCGTCCTCGACCCCAGCAACGGTGAACGTAGTGGGTGACTTTTGTTTCAAGTCTGGGGCAAGAGTCTTATTCAGTACGGCTCAGCAGCTCTCTTAGGGACTGCAGCACAAGGAAAAGTGAATCAATTACACTAGAGAAGAAATGTTTTTGCAATAGTGGATATGGAAAAATTACTTCAGTGATGTATTGCTTTCCTCTTTCAGTAATACGAATACCTTCAGCAGGTTTGCAGAAGACACCAAGCTGAGTGTTGCAGTTGATTCACTTGAGAGAAGGGATGCCATCCAGAGGGACCTTGACAGGCTTGAGGAATGGGCCCATGAGAACCTCATGAAGTTCAACATGGCCAAGTGTCCTTGGCTTGGGGCAATCCCCAACATCAGTACAGACTGGGGAATTAATGGATTGAGAACAGCCCCACGGAGAAAGATGTAGGCATACTGGTAGATTAAAAAATTGGACATGAGTCGGTAGTGTGTGCTTGCAGCCCAGAAAGTCATTTATGTCCCGGGCTTCATGTAAAAAAGCATGGCCAGCAGATGATTCTTCCTCTCTATTGTGCTCTTGCGAGACCCCATGTGGAGTCCCCTGCCACCACTGTGTCCAGCTCTGGGGTCCCCAGCACAGGAAAGACATAGACTTGTTGGAGTGGATCCAGAGTAAGATCACAAGAATGATCAGAAGGGTGGAACAGCTCTCCTATGAAGAAAAGCTGAGAGAGTTGGGTTTGTTCAGCCTGGCAAAGAGGAGGCTCCAGGGATACCTTATTGCAGCCTTTTAATATATAAAGGACACTTATAAGAAAGAGGGACAGAGACTTTTTACCAGGGCCTGTGTTGACAGGACAAAGGACAATGGTTTTAAACTGAAAGAAATTGGACATAAAGAAGAGATTTTTATGATGAGGATTGGTGAGACACTGGAACAGGTTGTGCAGAAAAGTTGTGGATGCCCCATAATTTGAAGTGTTCAAGGTCAGGTTGGATGGAGGTTTGAGCGACCTGATCTGGTGAAAGATGTCCCTGTCCATGGCAGGGGGGTTGGACTAGATGATTTTCAAAGGTCCCTTCCAATCCAAACCAATCTATGATTCTATGATTCTATGAATAAAAGATTAGTTATTTCTCTGCATGTTTATACAGAAGGGGTCATATTAGTCATTCCTCCAACAATCTTTCTTCATATCATAATCTGTATCTTATTTCATGTTTGTTTGCTTTTCTTCTTTATTAAATGGTCCCAGTAAAATATGAATTAAATTTGAAGCATAAGGGTTGGAGGCCTGATCCTTCATTCCAAACTTTTATTTGGAGACAAGCTCCTCGCCAGACTCTGCAGCCAGCTATTTTTGACCAGCCATTTCTATCTCTGATACTAACAGTGCTTGTGGCAATTGTTGGAGCTTGGCTGCTTCCGAACACCTTGAGAAATACTGCAGTAACCGAAAGTGCTTAGTTCAACCAAATGTGCTTATTGTTGACAAAGTATGAATCATACCCCAGAACAGCAAACTCCTTTGAGTTGCACCCTGTGAAGGCAGGATGCTCTCAGGTACATTAATGAGAAGCAAATATTGAGACATAAGGTTGTTTATTTTAGACACTAGTAGTGCTCTAGTCATTTTACACAGCCTTTGTTTGAACAGCTTCCCTCCAACTCCAGTAAAATAAAGGAGCAGTAGTAGTGAGTGATGTTGTATTGATGGCTATGATAAAAGCCGAGAGAGGAGATGTTTGTTTGGGAAACTTTCAGGCCCTCTCATCTGAAAGATATAGCTGGCTTTGAATGAGGGGGTGATTTTGTGGAAAGACTGGACTGGTTGCACACATTCTTTTTACGGGTTTGGATTTTCTGGTAGTAAATGGAAACTGAATTGATACAGTACCAGCGGAGACCAATTACCCGCCCAGTTTAGAGGGGTTTGGCAACCTCAGCATGAAGCATGCGTATTTGTGGCTGGCCATTGCGACCTCCCTGATCAGCACCTCCAGCCGGTCACCCGGCGCTGAGTGGCAGCAGCCCCGTGTCCTGCTTGTAGTCCTTGGAAGCTCCCTGGGATTTGGCTCGGGTGATAACCTAATGCTCTACAAATAATTGTTTAAGGTGATAGTATTTTTTTTTCTCTCTGTCATGACTAGTTCAGGACCGGAGAAGGAAGGAGTTTATTTGGCCTGGCAGGGTACAGGCTATCCAGAGTGAAAATTAAATCACCCTGCAATGATTGCTGTCTGAACTTGGACAAAATTACGGTACCAGCTACTTCATAAAATGCTCAGTTTAAACTTGATATCTATAGAAAGGCTGAAGGCAGCATCTGCTTTTCTGGCTTTCAAAAGATATGTCTGCTATAAAGACAATCCTCTTAAATCATACTGAAGATTAATTTGAAAGTTTTGCAGAACAGGAGGTTATTCGGGAATATATGACTGTTAAGCTCTAGCATTTCACAGCCCCACTGAGTCAGAAATAAATGAATTCTTAGCACTTTAAGAGAATTGGGATATTTATCCTGTTTCAAGAAATGTCAGAAACACCTGCTACTAGCCTCTTCATCTAGGAGCATCTTTTACATTGGTCAATGACTGTCTTGTTACTTCTTCAGACTGGAACTGAAGTAGGCACAATAAGAACAGATTTATGATGGATGGATAGATTGAAAGAGGAAAGAGATGCATCATTGGTGATGTAGGATCACAGGGACATAGGAACTGAAAAAGTGTCGTCAGCATATGGGTAATGCAAAAATCATTACTTTAATCTCATACATAGGCAGCTGTAAATAGAGAACTATGTTATGTGCTCAAGAATTGGCAGTAGCTTTTGGTAAAACTCTGGGAGGGCAACCTACATCCCTTACTATTATCAGGGTCCTCGTGTGTGCCCAGCAGGCACTTGTCTTGGTAAGGTCAGCTACAGCCTTTCTGAGGCTGGAATAAAAATGTCTCTCTGCCAGGTGGAGTGACTTCTGAGCTGCTTTGTGCTCAGACACCTTTCTGTTTATGGAAACCAACCCGCTTGGCCTCCTGAACAGTGTTTAAACTTCATGTCTACTTGGTAGAGAACCTCAGCGTGTGTGTGGGGAGCTCAGATACAGAGCACTTCCCACACTAAACAGCCTGGTTTTGTTCCTATGCCAGAAAGGATTCATGTGGGATTAATACGTCCCTGCTGAAATCCAGTGCAAACAACATGCTGATAAAACAGAAGCATCTTTGCAAATGTCACTGCTTAACTGGCATTCACAGAATACTTTACATCATCACGGGAGAGTGATGAACTGATCAGAAGTTTGGGGGTCATATTGGTGGGCTGTAGTTTTGGGCCACAAATCCTGACAGCTGGATGCAGGACCCTGCACTGAGCAGAAGGCAGAGCATCGTATTGCCATCAGAGCACGGGAGAGCTCATGGCTCTGCCTTCGGGATCAGCTGGGTTTGGTAAAAAATAGGGCAGTCCTAAGGATCTTTCATACCCACAGTCCAGGCAGCCTTCAATGACTGGGAACACGTGCATGGGGAAGGGAGGGAGAGGAGTTAAACCCTGTGGCTTCATTTGTACCTTGACAAGAGAGTAACTTCCGACTCGGGACTGATCCTACAACCATGCCCAAACCTTACATTTTATTGTGCATTAAGTCCACCCAGATGGGCCTTATTATTCCTCTCCTCATCTAGCTCCACGGTAGTTTGCTGACAAATCTTGCCAACGGTCTTCAGAAAGGCAGAGATTAATTGTGTTGGGAGTACTGTAAAATAACAAGTCCCTTGGGGAGAAGTCAACTGCATGGCTGAGCTGCAAAATGGGCTTGAATGCGGAGACGCAGCACTGCCTGTCGAAGTTTGAACCACTGCCTGTGAGAAATGGCTCGGAAAGGGATGCTTGTCTGCCTGACTTCGTGGGAGCAAAGCGTGGTCAGGAACGGTTCCTGTTCAGGATGGAGACCCAGGATTGTTTTTACACCCACGGAGCACTGTTCAGCACTGATTATGGCTGGTGATAGAGTCCTCCTGGCTGCCCTGGTAATGAGGCTTCTCCCTGCCTTGTTGGCTTGAGTGGGTTTCTTTTGCAGACCAGCACTGACCCAAGCCTGTCACTCATGCTTCGTTACTTCTGTAGGCACAGTAGGTTTGTATGACACTGCAAAAGTAGAACTAAAGGCATTAGCAGGGGTCTGAGCCACTTTGTGCTGCCCGAGCCACGCTGCAGCACCTGCTGTACAAGCAGGTAGGTGGAAGGGAAGCAGGGGTGCAGAGACCGGCCAGCAGCTGCTCGGCTGCCTTGAGGCAAAGTTGGGGTTACAGTTCAGGGCTCCCAAGTACCTTCTGCACTTCAGTATGTTTTTCTCCTCCTAAAATAAAAATTTATAGTAAAGCAAGTGCAAAAAGATTGAGATAGAGAGGTTATCACAAAGCCAATGTCCCCCTTGGTAGGGAACTGAATGTAATACTTCACTTTCACAAAGTATTTATTTTATTTTTCAAATTTGAAATATTTTCCTTTACATCAAAGTATCCATTAGTTCAATATTCAGTGAGAAATGCACTCACCGAGGGTAACCCAACAGCATTTCAAAAAAAAATCCCTACACCAACCAGGGCTTGCCACAGGTGGCAGGTTCTGTCTCTCCATCCCTGGCTGACCGCTCTGCGACCCGCTCGCCGAAGCTGCAGGAAGCATCGGGGAAACGCTCCTGCTGTGGTCCCATGTGGATGCCTCCATGTCTGCACTTCTCTTGGCCCATGTTCAGCTCACAGCATTACTTACAAAAGTCAAATCCGTCTTTTTATACTAGGGTCCATCAAACGTCTTCACTTATTTTCAGCTGGATCATTAGCTGGATGCCTCTGCCTAGTTTTTAACACTTGGATTCCTCCCTCAAAAGTTACAGTAATCCCATTTCTAGGGCCACTGAGTCATTGAGATAACATGCCAATTTATACCTGGTGAGGAGGTGGCCTATTTAAGCTTCTCAGTTTTTCTAAGTATCTCTTTCTCTCAAATAATGTTGTTCCAACGCTTTGAGGATGCCCCAGCAGCAGACCATTCGTGGTTCAGGTTCTCTGACATACAACAACAAGAATTAAATCCTATTTGTAGCTGCTTACATTTGGTGGCCATGTGCCCAATTTGGGACCATTTGGCTCAGTCCTGATCCCACAGAACAAAAAGCACCCGGCCCTGCAGGGTTTCAAAGGTGATTGAGAACAATATTCTGCACCCATTAGAGAAACCCAAAGCAAAACATGGAGATCGCTAAGTGCTTATAGTAGTTGTGAGGAACCATTTTGTTCAAGGGAGTCTTTCCTTAGATGCATTGACCCATCTCTATAAATACTATGATTTCGATCAGAGCACTTCTCAAACAACACTGAAGCCTCCTGATGCTCTTCCCATGGGACAGGTAAGCGTTTTAAAAACATTAACTGAACAGGCCACCCAAAGCTACGTAACTTTATGGATGTAGCAGGTTTGAACCTGGAAATAGACTCAATATCCTGACTTTCTTCTTATCCCTTCCCTTCCACTGGAGACCTGGCTTAGCCCAGGACTGGTCTGCTTTTTTATGAGAAGAGGGGATGAGTCATTTTTTTAACATATTGACTACTGAAAACCTCCCCTTATGTAAGCTTTCTGTTTCTTTACACTCCTAAATGCCCTATAACTGGTTGCTGGGCACAGTCCCCACCTCGGTTTATCAGGCAGCTGAGAGAACCACCCCCTTTGTAAATACAAAGGAGTTTTCTGTTCAGCCTCGGATTCATAGAACGAAACCCCAGCACTTTCTGTTCAGCTGTTCCTGCGGCACCGAGCAGCCATCGGGCAGGGGGGCTGCTGCCCCGTGCCGCCTGGCACAGCGCGCGCCAAGGCTTCGGCGCGGTAGCCAGCGGGTGATGCTCACAGCCCGACGCCGGCGTGTTTCTGCTGGGTGGCAAAGGGAGATGCGAAGCACAGTTGGCTTTTGGGCATGTCTGGAAAAAATGAGTTTAATGGATATTACCGGGGATGGATTTACTAGGAGAGGGGAGAAAAGAGGCAAGGCTCAGGAAAATGTCTTCCCTCGGGCAGCGATGTGTGATGTGAGTGTTGTGTAATCTGTGACGGGTGGTTGGTGAAGGCAGGGTGCCCACGGGGCTGCTTGGTGCTGCTTTCCTGTGTTAACACCACAGCTAGAACCAGCCCACTTTATTCTACACCAATTTCAATAGGATGCTATTAACTGCCTGTGGAAGAAAGCTTCAGTTTTGGCTACCACCTCCCCGAAGCCTGTTACAACCCTGGACACTGTGTCCCTCAGCCGGCATTTACCATGTGCTGAAGCAATAGCCAGAATTGTTCTGGTGACATTTTTCACTGCCCTTGGTATGATGGCAGGTAGAGACCAGGACCCCACTGTGTTTGGGCACAGACAGTCTCTGTCCGGAAGAACTATTAGTTTCACGAGCAAAACCAGTCAAAGGGTGAGGGGAAAGGCATCATCAGTACAATGGTCATACGGGTAGGAAACATCACATAGACTGATTTCAATAATTCAGCACGTATCTTCTATATAGCAGCCATGACTTTTTTAGTTATTAATAATAAATGGAAAGGGTAGTTCCTGGGACAAGACTTTCCATTGTACCAGGTGCTCTGCAAACATGGATTGATTTCACTTTATGTATAGGCACATATCTGGAGTCTGCTTCTGCCTTACTCGTTGCATAGCAGCTCTGGAAACATAAACTTTGGGAAACATGAGCAGAAGTTGTAGCTGGAGCTTGGTCCTTCCCAGCAATAAGAACAGGAGATACCACCCTCGTGGCCTTTCCTTCCTGTTGCGGCACTTTTAATTTATAAAACAGTCAGTGGGACTTCTTCTCCATGTCAAGTCTTGCCAGTCTGGACGCACATGGACTGAGGAGCAATGTACATGTTTACATCCACGTCTTTCAGCATCAAACCTCCTCTTAAAAAAAGTCCTGTAGGCAGCTCGAGGTTGGCATCCCATGTGGCCTGGGGCCTGATTTACACCTCTTTGCACATTGAACTTTAACTGTTAAAGTCTGTAAGTCTGAAAACATTTCCTATAAAAAATGAAGCAGTCAAGACACACATATTCTCTACCTTCTCCTTCCCAACAAAGTATCTCCTCTTTTAATCAAAACCTGCTTTTGTTACTATCTCAAAAAAGAAAAAGAAAGAAAGAAAAGGGAAAAAAGAGAGAAAGAGAGAAAGGCAGGCAGGCAGGCAGACAGGCATGCAGGAAGGAAGGAAGGAAGGAAGGAAGGAAGGATGGGGCAGGGGGAGAGAGAGGGGGGGGAAAAAAGTCCCAATTAGGTCAGAGCAGCTACTGAAAAGCCACCTCAGCTTTTGCTACTCAAGTACTAGTTGGGTGCTCAGTGCAGAGATGCTGTTTCCAGCTGAGCAAAGGAGATGCTTCCTAGCTTGTTTCAGGTCCTATGGGAGGCTTTGTGCAGGTAGGAAGGAAGCCGTTGGGGACCGGGACGTGTAGGCAGCTTGCAGCCTGGCAGGCGAGCAGGAGAGTTTGGTTGTCTACCAGGATGTTGCTGAGCAAAACTGGTGTGTACTCAGGGTGCCCAGAACTGTCTCCCCAACAGCCTTTTTCCTGCAGAGCTGCCAGTTCAGCTTATTCAGCTGTAAATTCTAGGGCAAGGCAGTGAAACCATTCTGTATCGGTAATGAATAATATCTGAATTCATTCCTGCAAGAGAGATGGGGTTGGAAGTAATGAAATGAAAAGTTTGCTGTTGTTTTTTGATTGTTGGAGTTTGTTTTTTTTTTTTTAATGTTACCAGACTGTGAGCAACCCTCTACTGAGAGGGCTCACTGGCTGCTCATGGTGTTTAGGATTTCATTAGAAACAGAGTGCTTTAAAACCTGTTTTTGGTGAATGTGTTTTGAAGTGGCAGTGTTGTGTGACATGTCCCAAGGGACCACACTGTTCTGCTGTCAGACAAGTCTGTCTGGACTAGATGTGCTATTATATGCTATTATACGTGTTGCTATACCTTTCCTTAGTGTAGCTAAAGCAACAGTAACCGCCTGGGGCATAGGCACATCATCACCTAAACCTAAGCCATGTGCTGCTGGTAATTTCTGTTATTTTTTATGGTGACTTGTTTGTGTTAGAAAGAGAAGGAAGATGAGAGAAGGTAAGAAAAGAAATTGAAGAAAAGCACCCCTAGAAAAAGCCAGAATAAGAACTTGGGGCTAACTGTGAACTTCAGAAGGATAAATGAAAAAGAAAACCATTTCATTTTCTGCTCCAGTGGAGAAAAGGAGCTTTTGCACATGCTTTTTAAAGATATAGGATTGTATGAGATATCTGATTTAATTACCATTTCTCTTCCTAGCAGAGCTTTGCCCAGCCACTCAAGTCAAACAGGGGTATGATTGATGCCAGTAAAGGGCAGGGCAGCTTCTGGACAGCTAGGCTGGAAGCTTACACATTGTTGAACTGAGGCAGAGCAAATAAGCTTGACTTGCAGAGGCAGCTGTCTCCGAAAAGCCACCCAAAAGAAATGAAAAGATGCAGAATTTTGAACCTGGCTGATCACTTGGGTGAAGCTGCCTAACATAATTTCATTTCTCTGCTGCATTTCTCACTCCAGTAAAACTACTGATGCCTCCCATGCTATGGGTACTTCATCACAGCAGGGAACTTAATTATGTATCTTGGGAAGAATGAATCCCACTGCTCTGCTGGAGTTCAAATACTTAATTCCAAAGGTGTCCTTAAAGAGACATTCAACCTCATAGAATCATCGAATCATAGAATAGTTTGTGTTGGAAGGGACCTTTGAAGGTCACCTAGTCCAACCCCCCTGCAATGAACAGGGACATCTTCAACTAGACCAGGTTGCTCAGAGCCCCGTCTAACCTGACCTGGAATGTTTCCGGGGATGGGGCATCTACCACCTCTCTGGGCAACCTGTGCCAGGCTTTCACCAACCCCATTGTGAAAAATTTCTTCCTTATCTCTAGTCTAACTCTGCCCTCTTTTAGTTTAAAACTGTTACCCCTTGTCCTGTCGTAACATAATAATAGACCAATCTCATAGTAACAGTCATAGACTACGCTCTCTATAGGTCAGTTCCCATCAGACAAGCTTAAGAACAGTGTGAAAATGGTCTTGTGGGAAGTGCAGAACAAAAGAGATCTTGTGCCCCTATAACCTGTTCTCAGCAAGGACTGGAGTATGTCCAAAAGGAAATGTCAAGGAAGTAGCTGTACATACAAGACTGGAGGCAAGAGCTGTGAATAATGTGAAAGTTTGCTAACTAAAAATAACATATATTAAGACTTTTAACTGGGGAGATGGGAGGAGTAGAAGGGGGAACCACAATCGAGAACCCAGTATGTTTGGCTGCAATAGAGAGAAGTCAGGCAAGTTATGGGTGGAAAAAGTGAGAAAATAGAGAAAAAGACATTATGTTCTTATTGAATAATATCTGGGCATAAATACATGAATATTTAAAATAGGCCTATTTTTCCAGAGACAGTTGCTCAGTCTGTCTGAAATCTAAACCTTTTCAAGGTGTCTTGGTGGGTGTGAAAATCTCAGTGCCCTTTTAGCTTGGAGCTGCTGCTGAAGGGCAGTGTGTGGTTTGCTGGCTTGCTCCCGCAGGTCTCTACAGAGCAAGAGGAGTTAATGTTTGCACAGGTATGTCTTTGTTCTTGCTCAGTGTTTACCAAGTTGACTAACCAGGCACCACATTTTCTACCAGCAAGTAGCAAACTTAAATGCAGTCTTAAATGCAAATATGAGCTTGGAGAGCCTGTTCATGATGTAAAAGGTAGCAACTGGAAGAGAAACAGCAGGATGGAGCCCTCAGCAGTGGCACCTCAAGCCCACAGGTATGTCTAATACACTCGGGGAATTCTTCCAAGGTTTGAGTTAAATTCAGCTAACTATATTTAAAGACTTCCTCTTGAAGGAAAAGAAAATAAACAAATCCTTTAATGCTTGTTTAACTGCTCCTGGCAGACATGATTATTATTGCTGGTATTTATCTATTCCATACTGCCTTGTGCTTTCTTTAATCATTTCTCCCTCCACAAAGCCAAGGGAAGACTTTCTGAGGTGATGGCTCAAGCTCCCTGTGGAGGGAAGAAAGGACTCTCTGAGGTGCAGGAACAGGATAAAAGAACTCCTTGTGTGTAATAACTGTATTCTTTATTTTGTAGGCATATGTTAGTATTTAGTAGATCTGTTACTCAGCTTCTTGTGTATTTACATAAGAAAAGTTATTGAATATGACCACTAATTTGCACATGTTCAGGATGTGGCTTATGACTTCTGTCATAAGTCATAATGTACAAGGATGCTAAATATGTCCATAAAAAGTCATTGCTTTTCTGCAGAAGGGACAAGGATGTGAAAGAACCAAGGCTGTATGTGCCTGTGTAAATGGCCAGTGTATGCAGAGGTCCCGTGCTGTGGTGCTGCTGTCTCTGAAGCCTTCTTAGAGCTTTGGAGTTTAAGATCATTTGTGTCAGAACTGTGCACAATTCAAAATTCAGAGTGTGTTTGAATATACCTGGTATTTCTTCTTCCAGATCATCTTTTAGTCATTCTGCATACAACAGCATCTAGGGAAA
>NW_010552510.1:16454-29171 GCF_000687285.1 Phaethon lepturus
AAATGTTAAAAATATGGAAGCAACTGGGGCAAACTGTAAGGTCTCCTTCACCCCAGTTTCTGCCTTCCAAGAGGATCCAAGGGTGGACACTTGAGAGAAAAGTCTGTGAAACAGGTATGAGCAAGTGATCCTGCCTTTAGCAGTTTTATGCAGTTAGGAAGTTTATGAGCTGGATGGATATTGGACCCTCTGGCCACAAGCTCCACAAATTTACCTGAAATGTCTGAATTCTTTGGATTCAACAACCTTCCTTGCAATGTGTCTTATGATTTATGTGTCTCATTGAAGAGCTCTTCTCATTTGTTTTAAACTTGTTGCCTGATAAAGTCATTGAGTGCTCCCATTTTGGGAGCTGAAACTGGGGACTGAAACTGAGAAACTCCTCCTTTATTCATCTCTCCATGTCACTCATTATTTTATAGCTCACTTCCAAACACCACTTCAGCTACAGTTAGACAATACAGTAAATCCAGGTACCTCTCAAGAACATGGTGATCACAGGAGGCCATGCTAATTGGGGATGAACTCACCTTCCTATTCAAGTGTGTTCCAAGAACGGATTAGGTTTTTTTGCTATCAGGCTTTATGCTGGATTAGGTATAATTCTGGCTAAAGTTTGTCTTGTGTGCTTTGATCATTCTGACCGAAACGTGATAATGAACCCCTACCTGGTTCAAATCTAGCATGACTGCCAGGTGACCCAGCCATGCACAGATCCGGTATTTATGATCAGGGAAACACCAGAACATGAGAAATACCCTATGAGGTCAGATCCAGTATCCATCTGGCACCGTGCTCTGTTTCCAGCAGTGGCAAAAGGAGGTGATATTCGGGTAGAGCATGTGAGCCTGGAGACTTTCTGTGGTCCATTCCCCCCTTTTTGTCATGAGTGTTAATGGATGCATCCCTGTCTAGTCCTTTTAGTATTTTTAGACCTATTTCATCAAGCACATCCTCATTCTAGTGTTATGGGGTTTGCTCAGTAACAAGCAGCTCTGCTTTCACCTTATTCACCGGCTTAAATTTATAAACTTTGAACCTATTTCCACTTAGTCATCCCTTTTCTGGATGAAGAGTCCCAGCTGTTTCAGTCTCTCATAAGGTGGCTTCTTCCACCCTTTTTCCGTGCCTCCTCTAACCCTGTTACCTTTCCTGAGATGTGGAGGTCAAAGCTGCGCACAGTATCCTAGATGTCAACCTGAATTATTCTGTGATCCCGCATTATGATCTGTGTGGGTTCACCAATGCCTTAGAGGCAAAATGACACTCACTGCCTTCTTCCTAATATCCATCCTGACAATACCCAGCACTGTGTTGGCTTTTTACTGATGCTGCACACTGAGCTGCTGACTTCAGAGACCACCAGTGATGACCCTAGGACCATCTCCTTGAGTTTGATTGCCAGTTCAGTGCTTCTCAGGCATGCTTGATTATTTTTACCTCATTGCACCACCTTATAAACACAGGCTATCATCTCTTTTCCAGGCTGAATAGACTCTGCCAGGAGCCATTACCCTCCTGATCACACTTATCAGTGTTTTCGGCACGTTGCTGAATTTTGAGTTCTTTTTTGAAAGGGGCAATCAGAGCAGCGAGCAGTAGCCAAAATGCAGTAATTTAGTGGCATATGATGTTGCCTGTCACATTTTTATCTCATTTCTTACACTTCCTAATGACTGAGTTCAGTTTTTGACTGCTGCAGTGCGATAAACTGAAGTTTTACAGAGAATTATCCACAAGGACAGCAGAATTTCTTTCCTGAGTTGTAATATCTGATTTAGAGCCTGTTCTTGAATGTACAGAGTTAGTGTATAACTAATATTGACCACCATATTGTCACCTTGCAATTCTGTTTTCTTATTGATGAGATATTAATAGTTGAGGCTAGATATATAACATCATAGTGTCACACAGATGTGAAAAACCCCCAAGCTTCACAAGCGATACCTGTGTGTGTGCCACAGCTGGTTTTTAAATAGCAACTTGTCATACAGGATTGTGTATTCAGCTTCTTGAGGAGCTGAAGCTTTTCCATTGAAAATCCTTGGATCTGTCAAAACAGTGGAACCAGGTAGTCAGGAAAAATGGAAACAAGTTAAGACAGCTAGTGAGAGCTCCAGGCTGTGAAAGAATCACAGCAGAAATAGTGGATTTTGGGATAAAGGGAGTCCAGTTACTGAATCAGGATAAAATATCTGACAATACAGTGGATGAAGCAACCCTGCACTGGCAAAGGAGATAAACTAAATGAATAAACAGGCAAAATCTTCCCCTAACTTTTGTAATCCTGAGAAAAGAAGGCATGAAATTAATACATCACTAACCATTCGTTAAGATGTTTTTTGCTTTCCGTATGTCCAAGAAGACAGAAGATATTTTATTCAGTCCTCTTTGACAATTAAATGTAATGCAACAAATTTCTTCCCTGGGGCTTCATTTATTATCACAAATGACATACTAACTTAATAAAAAATGTTTCTGAATTAACCAATTATGCTCACATTATATTTTTAGATTGATTAGGCTTTTTATTTTGAAGCCCCATCTTTGTATTGTAATTATATTTTACTCTTTGAAATGAGTGGTTTAAATTATGAGATAATTTACTTTTCAATTTCCTTGACTAGTACATATTGTGGAAGTGATAAAATGAGCCAAGAGTTCCTTCTTGTATTTTTGCATCTAAAAAGGAAAGCGAAAACATTTTTATAACCTAGAGAATTAGGTTCTTTTTTCTTGTGTTTATTTGATGAAAATTAGAACTAGTCATGTAGAGATAATTATTCACCTAGTGCAATATAGTTTGATCTACTGCAAAACTCTTCAGAAAATGAAGTTGTGTTGAAAGAAGCAGAATTTTAAGGAACTTCAAAAAAACCACCACAGAAAACAAACCACCTTACAAAAAGGCAAATTAAAAAATGCAAAGATACAGATCCATTTAACAGATTTTACATCAACGTGCGGGAAGGCTGAAGGCTGTTTTTCCTCTTTCTTCAGTTTCTAACACTTCCTCTGTGAAGGCAGTTACTGTACAATCCTTAGGCACTGGAGCTGGCTCAGATCTGAGCCGCACAAACCCTTGATCAGCCCTGAGCTAAATCATTTTGACGGTGCCAAAAGGTTTGCTGAGACTGCTGCTTCCAGGGAGGAAGGGACTTGGTGGGGGGAAGGCAGGGCAGCTGCTCCAATAAGGATTTTCTGTCGCCAGGAGCTTGCTGGCAGCTCGCTCACCCTGTCCACATGAGGACTTTCGGGTGGTGTCAGGGAGATACTAGATAAAACAGGGTTTGTTTCTGTGTCTGCCCTCCATGTTTCCAAATCTCACTCTCTCATTTCCTTCTGCTGTGCCCACCAGGAGCGCGGCTCACACACCCGCACTAGGGAAGGGCACCTCAAGGCTCATGCTATGAAAATGGACCTTGACAAACATCTTGGTCTAATGCATGTTAAGCCCAAGACTGAGTCTTGCTTGAACAAGAGGTAGAAAGCTGAACTGAGAGGCAACCTTACGGAAGGGGACAGAAGGTCTGTCCTCGAGCTACACCATGCCTGTGTTTAGATGGCTCAGGTTATTCTTCTGACTTTATAATCAATGGAGAAGCAATTTCTGCCATTCTACAATAAGTGTCTAGAGTGAGCATCCTAGAAGTGCCCGTTTGTCTCTGGATGGTGTGTGACTGTTCCCACAGCAAGAAGCTATTCTCTTCATACATCAGTTCTCTGAGCACATGGGCTTCTGGAAGTGTCTTGCTGAAAGAAGAAACTAAATTTAAACAATGTGGAGAAACTCCAAGGAGATTCAGTATTTAGTAAGGTCACTTGTACTCTCTTGTTGACAACTCTGAAGTGCTTTTTTGGCCAGCTTTCCTTTAAATTAGACTGCAAATTGCAATTACCGAGTATCTGAGAGAACATTATGCAGTGCAAGAAGTGATCATGAAGCCTCTGTGATGACAGGACAGCTTAAATGAAAAAAAAAAAAGGACATGAAAGGATTTTTTTGAAAGGTAACAAGCTGGAAAGCTGGAAGCTGCCATGGATAAATCTTGATGAGAGGAGAATACAGTTTGTGAGTCTTTTTCAAAGAGTATGAAAATTAATTCATAGACCCAGTGGACCTCTGGCACTGACAACAGGAAATGAACTCTTGTATTTACAGATTTCTGGTGCAAATCCAACATGGTCTGAGTATAGTCAAATGCTGTGGTATGGTTGGTGTCCCACTCTTATTTACTATTTATGTCAGGGAAACCTCAGTGAATCACAGTCATAAACTAGCACCCACATTGTCACTGTACATATGCAGAAGAGAGAAAATTGTCCTTACTCCAGATTTTTTTACAGTCCCCAGGTAGAAGGAACTGGGAGAGCTCAGCCCTCTTTGAACTAAGCAATGTTGTTGATTAGCTGAGATGGCTGATTTTCACTTGCTCCTAGTCAAGGCACTTACAATGGGAAACCTGTTGGTAGCCTGTAGGAACTCTTTCCTCCACCTTCCCTTTGAACATGAATTGGTTTTATTGTATCTCAAATTAACTTCTTGGATAAAGGAAGGCACAAAATCCTTACCTGTATTTGTGCACCGTGTAGCATAATGGGGGCTAAATCTTCACTGAAGCTTGTCAGTACTACCGCAATACTAACAACCTCCAACTTCACCACAGGTCCAAGACTTTTTCAAGGTGAAAGACTTTTTGTGCACCCCAAGGCTTTCCTGATTTCCCAGCTTCTTGCAGTGCCATGTTTGTGCCTTGCTGACAGCCAGGAGGTCCTGTGGGGAACATGGAAGACACTTCCTCATGACACCTTTGGGATCTACCTAAGGTGGCACACAGTTTAATGCCTGGCTTATGGAGAAGAGATAGTTGTGAATAACTTTGGAGATGTTATCAAAACTGGTGAAACTGCATGGAAGCCTGGAACTTTCCCCTCTTGGCAACATTTTCCTGTGACAATTTCCACAATCTTGGAGAGAGGGGAAGGAGTAATTTTCAAGTTTTCAGCAGTTGATTGAATTTATGTCAAAGCAGCAATGAAAAGAAACATTCTTTGTGAAATTTGAAGAAAGAATACTGTTTTTTTCTTTCCAAGGGAACAAACTTTCTATCACAAGAAGAGTATCCACTGAACATTTTTAAGAAGCCTAAATGGTTTTATTAAGCATTGTGGATGTTACCCATGTGCACAATATTTGGAGCACATACACTGTCACAGGATGACAAGCAGTTTACATATCAAAGAGATGGAGCCTCTCTGTTGTGTGGGACTGGTACCTTCCATTCCCTGAAAGCTTTGTTTACTTGGCTTAGACCTTTATGGAGAAGATTCTCTCTGGCAATGAATGCTGTCCTGCTATCTTGGTGAACAACTCCATGCTCTTCTTTCCCACAGCTGAGCCTTTCAAGTGGCTTGTGCTTGCTGCCTCTCCGGTGCTTTTGAGGGACATATTTCTGTGTGGTCACAGCTGCCCTTGGCTGAGGTAACTGGTGGGGCCGGGGGTGCAGGAGACCTCAGGTGCACCCTGATGCCTGTCTATGCCTGAACCTCCGGCAGACTGAAAAGCTGAGATTGAAATGTGGTTTGTTGCAAAGATAGATATTGCTGTTGGCACCCATGGAGTTATCTTAAGCTTGGCTGTTTCTCTTTTTGTCACTCCGTGGCACTTTCTGCAGTTCTGTCTTTAGAGCAGTTTTGGTGTTACATAAACATAAAAATCATGGAAGACAGCCCAGTTGCCACATCAGGATTTATTAATGGCCATTCCCTCCAATTTCCCTCTGACTCCTGATTTTCTTGAGCCATTTTTTGTTTTGGTACTACATTTCCACTTGTACTGGTTGGGTTTTGATGTTCTTTGGCACACGGAAGTTGTGCATTTTCTGCAACTGTGCCAAGCATTGCTGACATTCCTCTTGGGCCTGGCCGGTAAACTTAATTTGCTTGCTCCAAATACAACTTTTAAAAGTTATCAGCTTCCCTTTCCAGTTTGCAGTAACTTTCCCCCCATAGCTAAATGCATCTCGAGTTCACAGGTGATTTCAGATGTTTGAGCACTGGTTAGTATCAGGTTTGCTCAGCTCGTAGGTGCCTGCTTGTTTGGGCTAGTTGGGCTGTGTGCTTCCCCAGATAAGTTTTTATTCCAACAGCAATTTAGGCAAACAAGTCTTCCGATGATAGGGGAAAAAAACCGTGCTGAATGTTTATCACTGCATGCTTGTGGCCAACAGAGAACCTGAAAAATTATACTTGTTGCCATTATACTAAATCCTTGGTGTTTCCACACTCACCACTTGGTTTCTTTGTCAGTAGAGTTAATAGCACAAAATTCTTGAGCAGCATAGGTTGTTTCTCCCTCTGAAGTATGCTGCATATTTGTTTCCTTGAAAAAAATGTGGTCTGAAATCATGCCCACAGAGAACTCCCCTTGAACCAATGTGACCAATAATTGGGAAAATAGTACAGACCAATATACTATTGAGAGTGAAGCTCTAGGTGCTCACAAATGTGTGTGGGATTTAGTGAATGTTTCAGCTCTCAAAATGAAGTGTAAAGAAGTATAGTTTCAAAAGATAAAAACATGTTATTTCAACATTTCAAAATTAAATGTTTCAGATATGCTGAAATATTTTTCTTGACATTTCAAACTGAAAAGGAACGAATTGCCTGCAAACAGAACCACATATTTTACTACTATATAATATGAAATCTGAACTATGTTGTTTTCAGCAAACAGGGAAGATCTGCAACAATGGGGTTTACGTTTTCACCATCAAATAAAGCCAAGTGAATTTTTTGTAATGACTTTGGATTTCTGAGTATAAGTCAGGCTGGTCTGGTTAACTCAAAATGATAAGTCCACAGGCTTTTATCTAATGAAAATAACCTCTCAAGCTTGATTTGGTTCTACTGATTTCCCATTTTTTCTTTTTTGTTTTCGTTCAGGTATTCAAAGCCAAGAGTCCATAATTGCCCACTGTTATTCCAAGTACTGTGCAGTTTACCATTAGGGAAGAATTTTTGTCTATATTTCCTGCCTTATTGTGACTTTTTTACCAGGCCTTTATTGGCAGCAAGAAAAGAAATGTGCAGAGTTTAAGGATCATTATTAAACACTGGTTCAAGCCTGCAGAAACCTTCAGAAACCTGGAAAAATTAAAGTGCACGCTCCAACGCTCAGAGATTTGATTTCCACTCCCCAAACCCCTCTCGAATGATGAATCATGAGGCTTAAAAACACACGCTTTGTAAAAGGAAGAAAAGATAAGAAAGCCATGAAGATAAAAAAAAAAACAGCCAGTCATTTCACAAAGTGTAAGGATAACTGTGCTAAATTCCTCTCTTTAATCTCTCAGGAAGGCAACTGCAGGACAGTCAGCTTCTTCCCACACCTTCTTCAAAATCTTGGGCAGAAAGGGGCTCTCTGGGCACAGCTTTAACGAAGAAAATGGTGTTACTCTTCCATGTTGCTAAGAATGGATGCTGCACTGAGCCCTGCTCAAGGGCAAGGGGGATAAGTCCCACCTTCTTCCCACAGCTTTCCTTCTCTGCAGTGTATCAGCTCCTGCCTTGGCTCTAGGGTATGGCAGAGCAGAAGTTGGAGCAGTAGGGCAAGTGTGAGTTGAAGACTGTTAAAGTTATTAGTCTTGGAGTCATGCTTTGTTCTGTGCTTTCAAAATGTCAGAACAGTATCGGTGTCCTGTTGCTGGACTGCTGCTCCCAGATCCCAACATGGGGCAAAGAGTTTTGCTAGGATGAGGCTGGCTAGCAACCAAGGAGGAGGGACTGGTGGCTATGGGAGGAGAAAGGACACCCGTTGTTGAGGGGAAAATACTGTATGACATTTGTAGAGAAATTTCCTTTTGCCCCCTCTTTAAAATCAACTCTACAAAACACAACTGCTCTTTCTCTCTACTCTCTCTACTCACTGAAGAGCTGAAGGACCAATGGAAGACTAAAACAGGAAAAGGACAAGCAGCACAGACCTCTGAACGCCCAACTGCCTGCACTGTCGCTGGGAGACGTGCTTTATCTTAGCTCGGGAGCTGTACCACCTCCTGCCTTGGGGCCCCAGGGAGTTTTGCCATCAGTTTCCCAAGAAGCAGGACTGCACTGTGGGTCCTTACTGAATGTCTTGACATGTGTTATCTGGCAATCAGACCAGGGCCATGCTTCCCTGCCTGCGTCTCACCCCACGAATGCACCTTGTTCCTGGATGATTATGGTAGGCTCCTGGCAAGGAGTTGTGGCTAAACCTGAGTCAAACGCAAGGAATAAGGAAGTCCTAACGAGGCTATAGAGCTACTTTAGGCAGGCATGATCTGAAAAATGATCTCACCAAGCTTTAACTCGGTCAGTTAGTTTTACGCTGGATTAATTCCGTAAACCAGTATAGGATGAAGTGGGAGGCAGAAAAGCCCCACACAGTGGTAGCTGAGGTTGATGCTGGGCTGAAGCATCTCTGCAGCACAGCTTAAGGAGAAACCCTTGTCCAGTCCTGCTCATGGTTTTGCTGCTGGAAGGGAGTGAGAACTAACTAAATGAATGGCAAAAGCTGTTATGGTGTATGTGCCACTGGTACAGTGGGTGTCCTCACCAAGGAAGTTTACACAAATGTTTTTATGTTTATCTTAATTTACTGGAAAACCACTTTTGATTTGGAACCCATAACTTGTGAGAAGCTTTTATCTCTGATCTTGTCACAGACATAAGAATTACATGTGTGGGAAGTCAGTAGATTGGAAAGTTATCTTGGATTTTCTTTCTTTGCCACTTACTGTCTTGGTTTGAAAAGAAGTTTGGGGTCTTCTCTCAGTGTGTTTGCCTGTACACAGCCAAATCTTAAAAATAAACAAAACTAGATGGAGCATAAACCCAGAGCTTTCTCTTGTTTGCTTTCAATAAAAGGAAAATCAGAATATAACGAGCTTGCTTGGAAATCAAACCTCCCTCTTAACAGCTCCATGAGTGAAATTATAGTCCAGCACAGAAAAGGGCTTGAAGATACTGCACTGATCGCTTCTCTTTACTTTTTCAGAAAGGGGCTGTTTGCTGGCATGAAGCTGAAGAAGAAGAAAAAAGGCGAGAAAGGGTTGACTATTGCAAACAAAGATGCACTGGGTAAGGCCTCATAAATCAATGTTGCAACTGGGAAGAGCAGGTGGGGAATTATAGTATATCTAATTTCATGTGAACTCATTTGAATTGTGTCTTAGGGCTTAGTATTGATAAAACAGGCAGTAAATTTCTTATCATTCCCAAGTAAACAGAGAGCTAGTTCTTTTTGCATTAACTATTTCATTAAGTCCACCTTCAGAATCTGTGAGTTCAGAATGCTGTATATGGTAAAGTAAAACAAAGATGTCAGCCTGACTCTTACCACACAGCGACAACACATTTTTGAAAGGTTTTTTTTTTCTACTTTAGAGATAGATAATTCATCACAAGTATGTAATTCCTCCAGAAGATCTGCTTCTTCTAGAAACTCTAAGAACACAACCTGAGTAGGCTCTGATGGCTGGATGTGCTAGCTCAATAAAGCTGAAAGCTTTACTTAGTAGCAATTCTCCTCTTAAATGTACAGCAATTTTTTTTTAAATAATTATTTTTTATTTTTAACAGATGTGGGTACATCCATAAGGCATGCAGAGTCTCCTATTTCCCTTTTCAAGGGAAAAAAGGATAGGAATTCAGATATTGACACATCAGGAAAATGGAGCTGTAAAGGGAAAGAAGCATTGCAAAGAGTTTACATCTCAATAGAAACAGCATGAAACTCACAGAAAGTGGTCCAGGCAGGTGTCACGCTGACACACTCCTGTCCCTCAACCGGGGGGAAGTTTTATCTGCTTTAGCCTCTGAGCAAACAATACAGACTGCTACAAGCCCATCATCAAACAGCATGCTCTAGAGTAAATAGGATATGGAGGGTAGCCATGGGAACTTGACTTGTATAGATACAAAACTATGGACATATGCCTTTACCTTAAAGGCTGAAAATCAGGCTATGCCTACACAGATACAGAGACAAGTTCACCTTCCCTGTGTCTAGGGAGGTTGGACAAGAGCCAGAGGGGCAGCCAGGGAGCGTATACGTTATATGAGATTGTTAGTGGAGGAACCTTCATGGACCTGGCTCATGCCTGACTGCCTTGAAATACAAGCAAAAGTTATATCTGTCTGTACCTGCCTGGTAGTTTGCTTCAGAGTAGGGGCTTGTGGAAGTCAGCCGAAAAAGAACATTCAGACCTGATGAGAGCTATCCAAGTGAGTTTTACTGTACGATGGATGGCCCTTTGCTACCACCACCCATTTCTAAACACCCCTCAAGTGATCATACCTTTGCAAAGACACAAGGAAGCGCTATTACAAGCCTTTGTCTAGTTTTGTAGTGGGAGCACAGTGCTGTAGAGTACTTGCCGAAAATGCACTTGGATATATTTCCTTTCATTTGATGCAAGGTCACACAAATAGGACAGACCCTCCTCTTAGGGAAGTCTACTGCCTCCCTGGGGCCCGGGTTAAGGACATACTAGGAAACTTCCTGGCCTGGTGCAGCCCTTGGACTATTACCCACTGCTGCTCTTCCATGTGGGTGGCAATGAAGCTGCAACATGTAGTCCAAGGGCGATTGAAAGACATTTCAGGGCCTTGGGACAGTTGGTAATGGAATCTGGAGCACAGGTTATTTTTTCCTCTCTCCTTCCAGTTGCAGGCAGTGACATAGGAAGAAACAGGCATATCTGGTCTATTGATACATGACTCCGTGACTGGTGTCACCACCACAATTTTGGCTTTGATAATGGGATGACCTACATGGCACCTGGCTTGATGGAATTAACCTTTCTCAAAAGGCAAAGAGGATCTTTGCTCACAAGCTAGTGGGGCTTATTGACAGGGCTTTAAACTAGAGTTGAAGGGGGAGGGGGATAATATCAGGCTTGCCTGTGACAAGCTGTGGGATGACACGCCAAGGTTAGAGGGATGGGGTGCTAGTGAAGGCCCTCAGCCTGTTGCTCTGAGACGTGCTGGCTACACTGCAGCACACTTGAACTCTTAGGGAGATGAGTCAGGGGCTCCTGAGGTAATAGGAGCCAATAGGGAACACCAGTGAAGTACCTCAAAGGAATTAAGGGATGTTCCTCTAGGAAGATGACATGGCTGACAGCCCAGCTGAAGTGCCTCTACACCAATGCATGCAGCATGGGCAACAAACAAGAGCTGGAAGCCACTGTGCTGCTGGAAAGCTGTGAACAGGTTGCCATTACTGAAACTTGGTGGGATAAATCCCACAACTGCAGTGTGGCTATCGATGGCTACAGTTTGTTCAGAAGGGGCTGTCAAGGAAGAAGAGTGGAGGTTTTTGCCCTCTATGCCAGGAAATGGATAGAGCACGAAGAGCTGTCTCTGAAGACAGCCACAAGCAGGTCAAAAGCTTATGGATAAGAATCAGAGGCTGAGGCAACAGAGGGAACCTTGTGGTTGGTGTCTACTACAGGATGCCCCATCAAGGGGGGTCTATTGATGAAGCCTTCCTACTCCACCTACAAGAGGCATTGCACTCACAGGCTCTCGTCCTGCTGAGTGACTTCAACTACCCTGACATCTGCTGGAAAAGTAGCACAGTGAGCTGTAGGCAATCCAGGAGACTCCTGGATTCATGGAGAATAAATTCATAAACCAGGTAATAGACAGCCCTATCAGCAGGGATGTGCTACTGGAACTGTTGGTCACCAATGTATGTGAGCTAGTTGGTGACATCAAGATGGGAGGCAGCCTGGGCTGCAGTGATCATGCCCTGGTGGAGTTCACAGTCCTGAGTGATACGGGGCAGGTGAAGAGTAAAGTCAGGACCTTGAACTTTAGGAAAGCAAACTTCCAGCTCTTCAGGGCGTTAGTCAGTAGGACCCTCTGGGAAAGTGGCCTCAGGGACAAGGGAGCAAACAGAACTGGCAGATCTCTAAGGACACTTTCCGTAGAGTGCAAGAGCTCTCGATACCCAGGAGTAAGAAATCAGGCAAGGAAGGCAAGGGATCAGCATGGCTGAGTGGAGACCTGCTGGTCAAACTAAAGGGCAAGCAGGAAATGCACAGGCAATAGAAGCAGTGACACAGGTATCCTGGGAAGAGTACAGGGATGCTGCCTGGTTGGGTAGGGATGGGGTCAGGAAGGCCAAGGCCCAGCTAGAGCTGAACTTGGCAAGGGATGCAAAGAATAATAAGAAGGGCATCTACAGGTGTGTCAGCCAGAAAAGGAAGGTCAAAGAATGTGTACCCTCTTTGATGAGCAAGACTGGCAAACTGGTAACAATGGATAAGGAGAAGACTAGATGCTTAATGTCTTCTTTGCCTCAGTCTTCATTGGAAGTCTCTCTTCCCACACCTCTCAAGGGGGTGGATGGCAAGACAGGGACGGGAGGACCAAAGTCCCTCCCACTGTAAGAGAAGATCAGGTTCGAGACCACCTGAGGAACCTGAACATACACAAGTCTATGGGGCCTGATGAGATGCATCCCAGAGTCCTGAGGGAATTGACTGAAAGTCATGGCAGCCAGGTGAACTCCCTGGAGACTGGAAAAAAGGAAATATTGCATCCATTTTTAAAAAAGGTAGCAAGGAGGACCCTGGGAACTGCCTGGGGTCCTGTCAGCCTCACCTCTGTGCCTGGGAAGATCATGGAATAGATAGTCCTAGAAGCTATGCTAAGGCACATGGAAGA
>NW_010552511.1:0-1357 GCF_000687285.1 Phaethon lepturus
AGTGATTCTGTGATTCTGTGACTCTGTGAAAACGAGCAGCGTTCTAAGCAAAATGTGAAACTATGAGGCAGTTTCCGTACAGTCATATGGAGAGAGGAGACTGGGGGAGTAAGACTAGTCTGAAGCGGACCTTAATTTACAAAGCAATTTTAAATAAAAATGACTCCCTGTGTCTTAAGGAATCCAGTCAAAGAATGCAGAATCTTCCTCATCTGGCTGACATAACTGGACATAAAGAGTTAAAGAGACCCACTTGTGTACCTCCTATCCTGTCAACCTGCCAACACACAGGTTCTCTTTGGGTCTGACACTTCTTTTCATTGAGACACTTAAAATTAATTTTGATAGAGAATGAGAAAGATAATTGACTTCTGATTTTAAATGAAAAAGCACACATTTCAAGATGGAAGACAGGTATGTAAAAGATACTATTTTCTAGAGCTACTTATACAATTAATGAAATATATTGCACAATCAAGAATTTTATACTCTTGTTACTATTTAAAAAGCAGTGGAGCATGAAAAGATTTACATATATCTTACCCACCTATACATAAATTTTATAAATCTAGCAATCTGAAACCTATTTTTTACTAATACATTTTTTTCCCAGAAACCCCTGGAAACAAGAGTCTGACCCATACTGAGTATTATGTCACTAAGATGAGAAAACAAGCTTACACTTAATGACAGGAAGAGAACAGAACACATATTACAACTGTACAGATGAATTGTGAATAAAAACCATTGGAGACAGATTTCACAAACATATATTCTCTCTATTGCTCCCAACATTCTCTGCAATGAGTGAAACTGCTAAGTCAATTTGGATTTTGAACTATTAAAACCTGCCATATGAGGTAAGGACAGTAGTTTTAACAGAATAAGGCATGAACTTCCTCTTTGTTAAGTCATAAAGTTGTAACCATACTGTATACAAATATCCAATATATACTCAAAGTGATGTTTATTAAATGTAATCAGAATGCTTTATCTTTCAGCAAAATACATTTGAGAGGAAAGATTCTTTAACTCTGAACAGATAAAGCTTCTTGCAAAGTACCCAATGTCATGTATTATTCGATAAATACAAACTGTGGAACACCTTGTATGCACTACTTCTCTGTTCTCAAGGTCAGGGAAATCCTTACGGGACTGAGAGAGAGACAAGAAAGGAAGCAATGGCAGATTAAATCTAGGAACAATTAGCTTCAGTAATAGATACACTGCTGTTGATATAATAGAGACTTTTCTTCAGCTATCACCATCTTGCCATCATACCTGCAGCTCCTTATTATTAAATAAGGCAATATTCCTTCAAAAACACTTCCTCCCTCCCTCCCTCCCTCCCTCCCTC
>NW_010552511.1:1381-18038 GCF_000687285.1 Phaethon lepturus
CCTTCCTTCCTTCCTTCCTTCCTTCCTTCCTTCCTTCCTTCCTTCCTTCCTTGTTTGTTGTGATTACAGAAAAGCCCTGACAACAAATTGCCCCCGCACCAGGAGTGCTACCTGCTCTGGTTTAGATGCTCCCCCACTTCTGCTGCTATGGTGGCTTTTAACAAAAGCTGGACTGTGAGGTCTTGCAAGATTTCCACAACTCTTCTATTGCCCGTAACACTTTGATAAGTGGCACTCCTTTGCCACTCAAGTCTTCAAACTTTATCTTGCTTACAGGCAAACATGAGACAAATTTTTAACAGGAATTCAGTATGACATACAAGCCTCTTGTCTACACTTGTAACTAAAAATAGAAGGAATTAGGGGTGGTACTTAGGCTGTGAAGACACATGACACTGCAAAAGTCATAGGCATGTAACTAATTTTTTCTTCTCACCTTTTACAGCTATGTTGTCTGGAAAAAAGGCTCTGTCCTGTCCCATTCCCTGATCAACACTAAGAATTGTCGTGGAAACAGGTTAAAACCGTGCCAGGAGCACATATGTTTAAAAACCATGGATGACAACATTGTCATTCTCAAGAACCTGAAGTCCTTGTCCTTCCAGTTGCCTGCAGGAACGGTGAGGGTGTTTTTTCCCTCTCCTAATTCAATACTTCATTTTGTTGCTGTCATTAAAATCCTTGTTAAAATCATAGCAGAAATGCAGCAGTGCAGCATTTCATGGACCTAAATGAAACAGAAAGAGAAGTACTTTGCACTCCACAGCTATAGTCTGGGAAAGTTAATGTAGCTTTGATGAAAATATCAATTTTAATGTGAGTTTAGTGAGATGAGAGTTTGTAAGCTTTCATGACTCAGATGACATCAAAGGGAAGAAAATATTCCCAATTAATTGTTTTCATGTCAGTGCCTGACAACGTGCAACACAGATTTTCTATTTAAACAGCCAAGATGAGGCAGAAAGTGCTCTTTAAAACAGCAAATTCTGTCACTAAACCTTTATTTACAACACAACAATATGAATTTTTATTGCTTATTTTCAGTCATTTATTTTCAGTGCTGCCTTGTTCTGTCCTCTTGTTTCTTACAGTGGTTTACAACACCAATCTATGAATAAGTGCAGAGAAATGATCTGGCTTTGAAAGAAAAAAAAAACCTTAAAAACTCATGTAAATGCATGTTTGGCATGATGTCTAAACTGGAGCCATCCAGTTTGAGGGTAAAAATATATAGAAGTTTGTGCAGCTGAGATACTGGTTAGCTACAGTGTGGGAATAAGAATGAAGAGCAGCAAGGAGAAAACATGTTCAGATACCAAAATGAACCACGTTATGAAACCATGATCTAAAGTTTCTTAATGATATCTGCTTTCTATAAGGCAAGTTCTTTGCATTGTAGTTAGAACAAATACCTGGTAAAAGGACTCTTGCACAAATGGGTGGAGGAGGAGAAAAAAATGAGGAAAGAAGAGCAAAACCCTACATATTCATTTTGACATAATGTTATTTGTGGCATCCTAATTAATCAGATAATGATAATTTTAGGGCCTAAATAAACACAAGCTTAAATTCTTCTTTTTTTTTTAAATTCTTTTCTCAGTAAAATGCAGTGGCACCTTCAGAACTTCTGGAATCTCTGTTATGTAAGTACACATTGTAGCACATATTTTTTAGCTGACAAAATATAGTATTTCTAGAAAAAAGTTCTGTGGCTTGTCATCTTAATCCATCTTTAAGTGTTTGGGTTTTTTTATTAGTTAGTTTTGACATGAGAAACCTTAAAATCTCCTTCAAAAGCCCTTAATCTTGAATCATGCCAAGCTGATGTCTCTATACATTCATTACATGTAAGCACTCTGCTAAAAACCCTGTTGCATTTATGGGATAAGGAAGCCGGGGTCTAGAGAAAAAAGTTAATTAAATCCACTGCAAACCTAAATTAAAACAGTGCTGTGCTTGGTAGAAATGCTTCATTTTATTTCCATTTTACATTAAAAGAAAATACGTGATGAAGTTGCATGATATTCCTTTAATCAAATATATGGTTCAGAAAAAGGAAAGAAAAAGATTAAACCCCAGATGTCAGACTCTTGAAAATAAAAATTCCTGGGATCACTCAGGAGGAGCAAGATCATTATTTATACACAGCTATTATCTTATAGATGTCATAGAAACCAAGCAAACGTGCATGCATATGTGAGAGCAAACAGCTACTTCAAAATACAGGCAAGAGCCTTTTATTACACAAAGTTTGGGGCAGCACAGAAATGTTCCAGACACAGAGAAGTAATTTCAAACCTAAGTTAGGGTGCATCTCCATAATTTAATGGAGCAGACTATGAAGAGTTTCAAATTCACTTGTACTTTCACAAAGTACAGTGAAGTATGGAGAGAATATTTAAAGTCCTGAAAGCACCACAGCCAAATAAGCATAGTGCTACACCCTAGCAAATAAGGGAGCTTAGCCTTTCCTGTACCTACATACCCACTCCCAGCGCTGTAAAGTGACTGACAGCAATTAGCCCATACAGTTCAGCACCCTACTGCACACAGCAGTGTAAACCTGGCTCTGAACTTCAGTTTCCAGGCAAGCTAACTCCTTGCACAGATCTCTCCATTTAAAATTTAGGCATACAGCTAAACATAGGCAGTGGTTATGTTCAATTTCAGGCTTTTACAAAAAAAGCTGTAAGAATAAGTAAAAACCACAGCTAGAGGCATATCAGTTCAATCTTCTGACAAAGACCCGTGGATGTTCACAGGAAAACAATGAGACTGATTAAAGTGAAACCCATAAACATTGTTTACTAAGTAATACAGTTGTAAGGAACTGGAGAGTGGCAACAAGTGAGAGTGGACAGATTTCTCCAGACTCTTCATCTGAAACATTTGGTGTAAAATTATCTTGAAATTTCTAAAGCACTTTGGTCCTTAGGCTTGAATTTGATTTGCATAAGATCTCAAGGATTCTTAATGAGTGAGGATTCACTGTCCTGTAGTTAAAAATCACAATTCCCTTCTTTTTCTTAAAACTTATGTTCTAACTCATTTTGCACAACTGGCTTTTCAGAGTCCACCCAAACAGTATCTCCCACCCCACTGAATTCTGTATTAGCCCAATTTATAGTTCACGTGTTCAGTAATGATCTAACCAAAACGTACTCTGTAAAGGACTAACTCTCAGGACCATTTGGATCTGGAGATGACACTAGATTCTCATCTAGCTCTTCTTATGAGATTGTGGCTGTAACCGACACTTGCAAACAGACACTATTAAACAATTTCCATGTGCTCTCCATCTTCATAATTCTTTTGGGATTTTAACATCACCAATGTGGTGAAATAAAAAACAAAGCAAAGAAGAAACCTGCTAGTTCTTTGTAATGTTTTTATGTAATATGACATTCTGTCCACTTTGGTTGCAGTTGTCTATTTTAACCCTAAGCTCAAAACAGCATATGGAACACCAGAAGGTATTTTCATCCTCCTCAGTTTTATCACAATCTTGACGGCCAAATTAGTATTGTGGCTATTTGAACAATGAAGCCATCTGTGAGGCTGATGCCATATCAAAGGAAAAGTTTACTTTACTACAATACTTGTTTAATGTGCAGCTAAAAGAGATTGTCTGCTGTTATTTGTCTAAAAGATTATTTATTGGAAGCAATGGAAGAGAGTTTAATGCTGAAATTGTCCCAGAATTCATTAATTCCATGCTTGTTTCTGTACTAAAAGTGTGCAAGGGGGATAAGAGTGATCTCCAAATCAGAAAAAAACCAAGTCTCTTCTATCAAAACTCCAGAAGTCTGTGTGTTTTACTGGACACTGTGCTGCACTTCCAGAGACTTCACATACATGTGAGTCACTACATTTGGATAAGGAGACATGCTGACTACCCTATACGCTAAAACTGAGCAGAACCGAGGCCAGCTGGCACATTATTATTACACTTTCTGAGCCTGCAAAACAGGATGGCTGCATCCAGATTGTCTGTTCAGAACAGTCACCAGTCTGTACCAACTTCTGATCATTCCCAAGAATCAGTCAGGAAAATGCTACTTGGCCCAAACCAAACTCGTGCTGCAATCCATCTAAGAGTATAGATGGCTGTTAGTGCCCCTGCCCGTGTTCTGACAGGGTTTAATATCCTGGTGTAGATGAAGACACTGGGACAGTATTGATTGCTCACTTATGGGGGAGAAAGAGCATCAGCAGCTACTGTAGTAGATGGACACTAAACTTTTGGATGGCTCTGTGATCACTGTCCTATCCTTCACTGTCCCTCAGAGAGCACTTCACACCAGTTTTCTTTTAAATAATTCTATGATATACTCCACAGTATATAGAAAGAAACATTAAGATCAGCTTCCCTTTTATAATGTTTATTTCAGGGGAGAAATCATAAAGAAATCATAAAGTTATCTCTGCTGCCACCTCTGATAGAATGGGAAAAACTTCTCATATACTGCCAAAGTGTTTTGGGGGTTTGTTTTCAATATATATCTATCCCCATCTGCTGGGATATACAAACAAAATACAATTAAAAATCAGTTAAAAGTACAACTCCACAGGATATGAAAGAATGAAGCAACAATAAAATCTGCACTGTGCTGATAGCAAGGATCATATCTACATGAATTCAAAAGACTTAAATAGATAAAGTAGGCTTTTTTTCCCCAAGGCTTCCATAAAACCCTCAAAGATTCTCCTTTGTTGCTTGGAGATTTTAGCCTGTTGAACAGACACCTATGGCCTTGTATGTGTTTCTGAAGTTTGAAAGGCACCAGTTTTTGCTGCACTGTCCCTCTAAGGTGCAGCCTTGCACATCGATTTGCTTCACGTAAAGCAAATGGAAGAGAAAATGGTTTTATGTATCTGTCTGTTAATACTAACCTATTAAATTTTCTCCCCAAAAATCAGTTCTGTAATCTGCCAGCTGTTAAATGACAGGGAATTGAAAGCTTTATGTTCAAGCAGTAATCAAAGCAGGTCTTTTTCGCTAAACCAGTTTTCCATTTATAAAGAGCTTGTCAAGGTTAAGGGTAACTAATTTTTTTCTCAAAACAGTGAGATGTAGCCTCTGCATCTAATAGGATGAGATTTAGAAATCTCATGGGCTTGTCTTCTATTTGAAGCAAGTGAGCCATAATCTATACTTCTACTCATGCATATCTTTAATCGTGTTTGGTCAAAGAATTCACAGTCAGAAATTCAAATTATATACAGACTAGATGTCTAAATCCAGCAAATACAAATTGTAAGGGAATAAAATTGTTAGAAAAAAAAATTGTTAGAAATCAAGGGGGCATTTATCTTCCAGTATTTGGATTTATCAAAACTCTGCTATCTCTGATGGTCTTTAAAAATACTGTACACCAAATGTCTCCTTATGAAAGATACAGGCTCCTTTTGGGCAAAGTATTTCTGACATACTCAGGTGCAAATGAAATACAACTGGACAGAGAAACTGCTCATAAAAGTTGCACTAGAACCAATATACTTCAGGGTAGAATTGTACAGTCGAAGTATTTTCTTGTAACTGATCCCTGCACACCTTCAGATAAAGATGATTGAACACTACTGAGAATTAAAGTTTCTGTTGTAAGGGTATCTGGGCATGAGGAATTTTGAACAATTTTATTCAAACAAAGAATTTTATTCTTCAGAGTGGCTAAATTCAGTTATGGGCACAGACTGCAACTCTTCCTATCAGCAAGCTGCCCAACAAGTGACATGTTTCAGGTTTCAGTCTAGGGGCCCTGAGACCCCCCCTCTCCTGGGAGTCTGGCTGCTGGGCCAAGTCAGAGACAGCACAGCCAAGGGCTGTCCTCTTCCTTTGATGACTTTGGGCAGAACACTCCCATACAGCGCTGTGGGCTGACATCCCAGCCTGGCCCTGGACCTGGGCCTGTCACCGTGGCCCTGTCCAGCCACCCTGGGGCTGGGTCTGACTCTGGCTACCACCCCCAGGCCTTCTCTGCTCCCCCAGGCTCTCACTGGCGAGGACCCTGCCCCTGCTGGCCCTGCAGCACAGACAGCCCTTGCTGCTCCTTCATATCCACAGTAAAAATCTCAAGAATACATAAAATTTCCATGATTTAATTTCTAGAAGTTGAGAATGCTCATTTTATCTCAAGACAACATAGGTTGCTTCTGACAGCCAGGGCAGTGGTTTACATATAACACCAGAATAGTGCCAGCAATTCAATCTATAACTTTCACACCTGAAGAACTCTGAAGATATGAGATACAAATCCAAAGAAAAGCTTTGGTTTACAGAGCTTGAAGTGTTGCTGCATGCAGCTCACATGCACCCGGAATATGAGTGTGCTTGTGGGGAAAGACAAAAATAAAAAAAAAACCACAAAATTAAGAAAATCCACAGTTCTAGTCACTGTTTGTAGCTTCTAACTTTTTCTATGATGTCATCCATTAGATCATAACAGAAAGTATTAGGTATTTTCCCACATACCAAAGTGAGAAAAGCAGCATTTTAGAATTAAGGAGACAAAGCATACAACAACAAGTTGTATCTTTCATTTGATCAGCTGGTATAAATGGAAAGCATAAGGCTTGCTCAGCAAGATTCTGACGTGCAAAAGGGCTTCATACCCAAAGCTATGCATCTTCTGAATTCTGACTTAGTTTAAATAGCAAATGTCATTTCAGTCCACAAATTTTGCCTGGTTTATATTCATAGACCACCACAAGTACAGCAATGCTGCCAAATAACACATTTGATATTGACATGAACAGGCAACATGCAAGAGTGTATTTCCCTACTTCTTCCCCATACACACACACACTCTTCTTTTGGGAGCATGACACTCAACAGATAATCAAGTCAGTATGTGAAGTAGAATGAGAAAAAAAATATTTATGACACAATGGTGACAATTTTGACAAAACTATAAAAGGAAATCTGGAAGGAGATGTTATTAGAAAATTTCAGAAAAACATATACACCTTGTGTCAATCAGAAACCACATATCAATCAGAATGGCATGAATTGGGATAATGGCCTTTTATTAAACTGTAGAAATAGTGAAAAAGTACATTAATGTTAAATGAAGTGGTTAGCATGTAAGTAATACTTTGATCCGAAATTTTCTCAACATTAAGAATTTTTTTTTTCCTGTCCAATCCCACCATGCTTTTGAGATGTCTTTGAGTATTTGTCTGTCTGTGAATATTTACTAACAGTTGCCAAGGATGTGGGGAAACAGATGATTTGACTTCTCTGCTGCAATAAATAACTCATAATGGAAACAATTTCTACTATTTTGTAAAAATCAAATCTTTTTTGCAGTTGTCAAACAGGACTGCTCCTCTCAAGCACAGCAGGGAATGAGTGATAAAGAAACAGCCTCCTGAGCAGCTGTAAGGGAGAGCTCAGTAGAACTCAGATGGCTTTTACTCATGTGAATCAGGACTTCTTTTTCTTGTAAATCTAAATAACCAATGGACAGATTCATTGTGTGCAGGTCCCATTTCAAGCTGGGCATATACATACACTATGGTCATAACAAAAGAATCTTTTGCTTCCTCCTCTTAAATATAAGCTGCATAGGATCTTCTTGGGCTGACTTTTCTCAGATTTCACATTTACTCTTTATAAAACAAAAAATTGTTAACTTAGCTTTTCCTGTGTTTTACATGGTATTAAGTAACCGAGGAAACTCAGGATTTCTTCTGGCACTACACAAAGTAACCTTACCATCTTAAAATATACTATAAAGTTTAAGGCATGATGGCTTAAACATTCACAGGAACTTAGTGTTGTAGATCACAGGAGGAAAGCTCATTTACCCATCAGTTTTACAGCTCCAAGCAAGGCAGCGCTGCATAAAAGATACCTTGTCATTCCCTTGCCCTTCATACCAGGGTGATTCCCCTGCTGTTGAGGAACAAAGACATATGAGCTTTCATGGTGTACAAGGCCATAGACAATTTTTCATGGATGGAAGACATCTACAGTGTCCTGTGTTATGTACTCAACACTGTTTACAGGTTTTAATTGCAGAATGTCACTTTGGTAATTACTCCCAGTCTGTGATATACCTGCTTAGTTTAGGTTGTGCCAATGATTTTTTTTTTTTAATACATTTGCTTTTTAAGTCAGACAATTAATTTCTTTCAAGACCTGTTGACTTTTCATTTAAGTAAACAATTATATCAACAAAAAATAGAAGTGAAGCAAAAAAATTCAAAAGACTTATGATAGTCCCTCTAAGGAAAATTATTTAACTTGAGCACAAAAGTTTTTTGGGAGATCCTTTTTAAAGTTTAGTGCTGAAATGTAATAACTGCATCTGAAGTTGATGGAAAGGGATTGACAAATGATTTTCCCCAAGTTCATTTTGGCAATAAAATACCCTTTCTCACTTTCAATTTTTGGTGTAATTTTATTTCTTCCTTCAGTTCCCAGGTTTTGTCTCTTTCAAAAAAGAAAGAAGAGCATGGGGAAGCTTCAACATTTTTTCTTTCACTGGGCATTCACATACTGTGCATCAAAATATAGAATCATAACATCATTTAGGTGGGAAAGACCTTTAAGATCATCAGGTTCAACTGTTAACCTAGCACTGCCAAGTCCACCAATAAACCATGTCCTTATGCACCACATCTACACATCTTTTAACTACACATCAACCACTACCCTGGGAAACCTGTTCCAATGCTTGACCACCCTTCTGGTGAAGAAATTTTTCCTAATATACAATCTAAAACTAAACTTATGGCCATTTCCTCTTGTCCTATTGCTTGTTACTTTAGAGAAGAGGCCAACACCCACCTCACTACAACCCCCTTTCAGGTAGTGGTAGAGAGTGATAAGGTCTCCTCTCAGTCTCCTCTTCTCCAGACTGAACAACCTCAGCTTCCTCAGTCGCTCCTCATAAAACTTGTGCTCTACACCCTTTACCAGCCTCGTTGCTCTTCTTTCAACACACCTCAGCACCTCAATGTCTTTCTTGTAGTGAGGGGCCCAAAACTGAACACAGGATTCAAGGTGCGGCCTCACCAGTGCCGAGTACAGGGGCACAATCACTTCCCTACTCCTGCTGGCCACACTATTCCTGATACAGGCCAGGACGCTGTTGGCCTTCTTGGCCACCTGGGCACACTGCTGGCTCATGTTCAGCCGGCTGTCAACCAGCACCCCCAGGTCCTTTTCTGCCAGGCAGCTCTCCAGCCACTCCTCCCCAGGCCTGTAGCGTTGCATGGGGTTGTTGTGTCCCAAGTGCAGGACTTGGCACTTGGCCTTATTAAACCTCATACAGTTGTCCTCAGCCCATTGAACCAGCCTGTCCAGATCCCTCTGTAGAGCTTTTCCTTCCTTCAAGCAGATCAACACTCCTGCCCAACTTGGTGTTGTCTGCAAACTTATTGAGGGTGTACTTGATCCCTTCATCCAGATCATCTATAAAGATATTGAACAGAACTGTACATTCTGTACAGAAATGTACTATGTAAATGATTTTATATGTTATAATATCATTTCCATATGTCATTAGAAAGCTATTTTCCTTTACTAAGTGGTACCAAGATCAGACAGAATGAGAGTAAAGACCAGCAAAAATTCAGAATACCTGTTCCTTCAAAGACTTTACACTATGATTTCTTAAATATTTTGCTGCTGGTATATAAATACCCATGAGTGAAATCTTAATACCAAGGCAAATATCCTAATGACTTAAATGGGGAGAAGGATTTAATTCAGGATATTTCACTCTGCAGGAGCATTATTTGACAGCTCTACCATCTACAGAGCAGTTCCCTTTGCATACTAACAGAGCATCCAATTAATCTGGGAAAAACAAAAAGTTTCAGTGTAATTCTTGTAATCTAAAAGACATGATTAAAGGACTTCTGAGGCATGCAGAGATACAAATTAACAAAAGAAAAGGATGTTAACAAGGTCAACATTATACAGATAAAACACAAACCACGTATCTAGCGAGGATTTGATCTTACTCTTCAGCAGATTATAATTATTGTAAAAAAGCCATACGCATTGCTAATTTTAAAAGCTGATGAAGTATTGTGAGCTTTAAAGTAAAGTGAGAACCTACTGCAGGAAGAAAAAGAAGTCATTCAGGAGCAACGCTCTTCCACGCACATACTTTCATTTCAAATTACTTTCAAATTACGAAAACTAAAGACACAATTAGGACAAAAATAACAGTTTGTGCAGTATTTTTTACTCAATCCATGGTACCACTGAAATGAATGAAACTATAGATGCATACTGCTTTTGGCTGGGATAGACTTAAATTTCTGCACAGCAGCTCCCATGGTACTATGTTTTGGATTTGTGATGAGAACAGTCTTAACAACACAGGTATGTTTTAGTAGCGCTAAGCTAAGCAGTGCTTGCGCAGTGTCAAGGCCTTCTCTGTTACTCACCCTAACCCACTAGTGAGTATGCTGGGGATGCACAAGGAGTTGGGAGAGAACACAGATGAGACAGCTGGCCCCAATTAATCAAAGGGATATCCCATATCCTATGACATCATGCTCAGCAATAAAAGCTGGAAGAAAGTGGAGAAACACAAACACAACTTGGTATTTGTCTTCCCTGGTAACCGTTATGTGTGACAGAGCCCTGCTTTCTTGGAGATGGCTGAACACCGCTGCCTGCCGATAGGAAGCCGTGAATGATTTTCATGTTTTTCTTTGCTTGTGTGCACAGCTTTTGCTTTACCTGTTAAACTGTCTTTATCGCAACCCACAAGTTTTCTTAGTTTTGCTTTTCCAATTCTCTCGCCCGTCCCACCTGGGGAGAGTGGGCAAGCAGCAGGATGGGGCTCAGCTGCTGTCTGGAACTAGCCCACAGCAAGGTGTCATGTGTGAGATTTGCTCTGTTTACTCTCTCAATCAGAAAAATGGAACTGGTCTAAGCCTAGATACTTCCCCGCCCCCCGCTTCTGGCCCCAAAATTCCCCATGACAGAATAAACAAAGTAGGAGATTTCTTGTCATGCCATTTCTAATCAGTGCAAGGTATTGCCTTGCTTTTGATCCCTCTGAGTATCACCTTAAACCTCCCTAACTTGACTGCGTCGCAATTAACCCAGAAACAGACAAATACTAAAGGATATCTCTCACTAAGGAAGAATTAACAAAACTGAATCTAGACCCAGAGTAATTACACAGAAAGAGCAGGCTATGTTCAAAACTAAAGAAAAGCCTCAGTGGAATTACATACCCTTTTGGAAAGGGCAATCAGATTCTATAAGGTGTCTAGCTATATTACTTCCTTTAGGGATTACTAGAGGGCTGGTTGCAGCAACAGTCGTAGGTCCAATTAAGCAATTTTTAATAAATAGCTAAGCCTTTCACGGGTAAAGTCTTACACAGGATGTGAGAAAAGTGTTTTATACCCATATATGCATCTTTTTCACCCAATGTTAGCAGTAGGAAATGCATAAAGAATGAATGACCACAGCTTGGGTTTCATTTTATTAAATATTTCATTTTAGTGGCCTACTTTTATTTATATTAAAACTACCACATCGCAAATTCCTTTAGATCATAGTATATTTATACAGGAAAGTCTTGAATATTCTGGTTTTATAATATGTTTGTGTGTAAATTGTATGAACATGAAAGCTAGTTAAAACTTACTATTTAGTCAAGAAATCAAGTACCAAAACAAAAAAAGCAATATATTCTAGTAATAAAAAGTGGAGTTTGCTTTCCACTGCAGTCTTTTAAGTTCATAGTATAACCTTGCTATATATACAAGTGAATTGTGCTTGAAATTAAAAAACAACTTTTTCTCATAAGCACCAGCCTGCAGCTAGAACTCCCTTTCCCTCTCAGCAACTGCACCTGCAGTTCATAACATTCTCAAGACAGGAAAAAGATAAGTTGGGCTTCTTATTTCTACTGTTTGCACTGAACTTTACTGAAAACAGAAATGGAGCTATAGAGATAGATCAGAGGTTCTCCTGCAAAAACATTCCTTATCACAAGCCTTTAACAAAAGTCGGACTACTTTGCATGGGAATACTCCTTGTCTGATGGCACCATCTTATTTCATGCACAGGTCTTATTACTACTGTACTTTGTCATGAGAAAGAACGTTGCTTGTCTTGAGCACTGTACCTTTCTGGCTGTTTTGGAACAGGACTAAGAGAGTACTGCAAACCATCAGGAAAAGAAAAATACCTTGTCAAATACCTTATTTTGGAGAGACAAAACTCACTAGTTACCTCCATGATTCATTTTAAGGTCCTTGTAAAGCTATTAAATTTATATTTCCATATATGTACACAACTGCCCCATCTAAGCAGCATCACATCTTTCTTCACTTGCCTTACTTGATGCAGAAACTGGGAACTCCTCTACCTATGTCCTTGGAGGGGCTGATAAGAATACTCTAACACTGTCATAGTGAAACTGGGCTCCAAACAAAATGTATATTTTATTTTATCTTTTTTATAAAAGACTTTCTTTTGAGTCTTTGAATAAGATATTGTAAAACTACCAAATTTCACTTATCAGAGAGTCTTCCTGGCAGTTAAATCCCCTAATTTCAAGCCCCTCTTGAGTTGGAATGAATTCAGTTTTACTGTCTTACTTATTCATTTAGCCTTTATTGGAGTAAAAATAATTGCAGCTCTTCCTGCCAAACCAGTGTCACATGGCAAAAATGAACACAGAAGTAATACAGGAAGAAAAAAGAGAGCACCAGAAGCATGGCTCTAAAGCATACTTACTTGTTCAGGCTCCCCTTTGTTTTTTGTTTGGTTTTAAGTGAAGTTTTTAAGGCAGAATCAACTTAGCTTCAGACACAGCAGAGATCACTAACAGCTAATTGAGAAAAACTGTCTGCAGAGCTACAGACAGATAGAGCAAGGAGTGAATTGCACTAAATATTGTTTTCTTTAAGGTAGCAGAAAAACATAGGTGAAGTCACTTCCATTCGAAAGCAAAAACAGAGCAAGTCTTGATCACATTTTAGAAAGAAACTTTTTCTTCATTAGAAGATTCTGCATCCCAGTTGAACTCAGGTGTCTCAATCCCTTTAAGAGCAGTTGCATTCATGCTATATTTTCTCAGGGCTTTCAGAGGGCTATTTTATCCACGTACCCTGGTAGATTGTGGCTTAAATCTCATGCCGAGGTGTTCAATTTTCCTCATGCTCTGTCTGGAGTTTAGGATCCAAAAATCTTTCATAACACAATCCAAAACATAATTTGTACACATAACCCCTCCAGAGGATGTAGCCCTAAGAGTGTGTTGGCTCAAAAGCAACCCCATCTCAGGCAAGTGTTTTTGGAGAGGCTTCATACATTTCCACAGATAGATGCTGCCCCTTCATCTCAGGCACCTTCTCTTGGCACTGCTACTGCACCCCCCATAGTCCCAAACAGCAGCTAACTCTTCACCACCACATTTGTTTCAGATTACAAACGACTCAAACTCTTTCAAAAGTCACTACTATTTTCCTACATGTTCCTCATCAGAAATGTCTTTCCTTAGGAATTTACTCTAATTTTAAAAGATCAGGGTTAGGGTTCCCCCCCACCACCCCTTTTTTTAAAATTAAAAATAATTCAGGTAAGATATTGATAGAGAAAAAAATTTGGGGGCATTCAGAAGTTTAACTCATTTTACAGCTGTTTATTCAGATCTTGTCTCACACACATATGAGCGTCTCCTGAGTGTCTTTTGAAACCAGTTTAATCTTCAATTTCATTCCTGTAGCCTGTTCTTCACTGCCAGGAGACTGGATCTCTACAAATCCAATTACAGAGCCAGCGTGTTTGTTTATAGTGAGAGGTCCAAATCAGCACACAGCTTCTCCTTTAGATGTTTATATCCATAGCATTAAATATTGATAAAATTTAAGTGTTTCACTCACTTAATGAAGCACCAGTATATTTTACTATTGCAGTTTATATTTTTGAGATCAAAAGCTCCTTCTCTTGATCTTATATTCACAAACTTCTAATTGCATATTACGGAGGGAATAGCACCAGCAAAGACATGTTTTCTTTATTTCCTCCCTCAATATGAGGCCCCTATAAGAGCATTATACTTTCTTCTGTACCCACTGTTGAGGTTTGACACTGGTAATTTAATGTGCTAGCCCTGCTGAAGCTAGCTCAGATTGTTTCTGTCACAACATGTTTAAAGAGCTCCATGGTCAATCCCACGCTGATATGAGACCTGTCAGTCATGCAGTGGCATTCTTTGCTGAACAGATGACTGACACTGAGAAGTTCAGCTGTTGAAAGTGTCAACACTTCAGGAAGCTACGACGTTATCTTGGTCAGCATACAGAGTATCTTAATGTTTACATTTTCAACATTCAGATCTACTTTTTTATTTTACTACAGAGTAACACCAAAGTAATTTTGTTTGGGCCTCTAAAAAAACCCCAAATATAAACAAACAAAACCAAAGAAAACCCCCAAGCTTGTAAAAGCTTACAGTATCTCTGAGTGCTCTTAAGAACAAGATGGACCATTTAAAATCCAATGTAGTTTAATTTCATGATTGTTATAAACAATGAAGTTTTTTAATCACTCTGAAAAATTACATCTATTCCCTGGTTCCAGGTTGGACTCTTTGGTGTTCATCAAATTAGTACATAGGAATAGATACTTTCTAACCTTCCCATTTTCAAACAGATATTTTAACAGGAATGACTCTGAACTTTTTTTGTGCTTTTTTTCTTTCCTCTTTTACAATACATAAAAATACATAATTGTGTAATACATGTTACAAGTTGCTGCTGCCTCCAGCAGCTCCATGACCTGGGGGTTCCTCTCTCCCAGACCAATGGACACAGCTGCCACTTTCCCATTTGCAGGTTCAAGCAGCAGTAAAACCAAATGCGTACCCCTGGGGCACACGCAAAAGATACTACCAGGGCCTGCCACAGGGAAGGCACCCACAGCCCAGCTGCCCCCAGCCTAACACTGCCAGCACTCACATAAGCATGGACACCCCCATCCCCTCCTCCTCTTAGGCTGTGAGAAAGAGGAGGTCATTCGTGTGGGCACACACATGACACTGCCCCACCCCACTGGTCCCCAACTTGCCAGCTGGTCCAGCCCGGTCCTTGCTGCCAACAGACACATACGGGCATCCCACACCTGCAGGTGCCCCCAAATACCTGCACAGACCTTCCATCTACCTGATGCCCCTGCCTAGACCTGGGGCTTCCTACTCTCTGGTGAGTTCAGCTTGGAGTTTTCTGGCAAATACGCACGAACACCCAGTCTGGGAGTGATACAGTCACTCTTTGTCCCTGCAGCCGGTAGCAAGCAACACGGGCTGTAACCCATGATCCCGCTCAAGCTACAGGCACTGAGCTCTTCACGCATCCTGGTCCCTCCAGTAGCTCGTTTTCTGAATGGACACTGATCCTTCCCAGCAGCTGGAAGACCCCCACCAATGCAGTTGCTGGCACCATAGTCCAGGGGCACCTACACCGCTGGTCTGACTCCAGTAGTTGGCACCCAGTCCACTCATGCCAGTCCCCCCAGTAGCTGGCAGTCACACACAGGATGGAGAGTAAGACCATTCAGAGAGAGAGTTAAGAGAGTCTGTAAATAGGGCAGGACAGCCTGTGGTGATCAGGCATCGGGCTCAGTCAGACAAGTGCACTGACCAGCCTTGTTTTACACAAGACCATCTCTTTTATACCACTCTCTGCTTGCCCCAGCTTTGTTACTCCCCAATTCCCTTTCCCTATATATTGCTTTGTAAACTCTGCATAGTAGCTCAGGCCAACCCTGAGTATCTCAAACCCTCACGTTCTTTGCTTTCCCCTACTTACCATTCACAAAGTCCAGGTGGCCCCCCCCAAAGCTCTGCCTACATTTTTTTGATGGCATATCAATTAGTAGCTCAAGATTTTTGGTCTTTGGCATTGCCTCACTTCTCTCCTTAGGTGGGGTCTCTGTGTTCCTGTTTACCGTTTCCCCCTTCAGCATCAAAAATATCCTTGATCATGTAATCTCAGTGAAGAAGATACTCCCATCTTCCACATACCCTTACATACAGGACATAAGTCTTGGTACTTATGTATATATTAATGTAATACTTAGAGCATGATTTTCTTTTGTGAAGCTCTGAAAACACTTTAATCCATAAGTTGTTATGAAAAGCAGCACCCATTTCTTAAAAATTGTATGTTACACTTCTAATGGCTGTACCCAAGATCTTTCAGGTTTATTATCTCCTTCATATAGTTTAGACATTGTTTTAATTCTTCATTCTCCCATAGCTTTATTATAATACTAATCAGAATGCATGGAAGAATATTAAGGTAAGAATTAGCTAAGTGCTTTCCAATACTACTAGGACTGTAAATACAAATAAATTAAACATGCTGGAGCCTATTTTTTATGGCCCTTGTGCTAAGTAGCACAATACAAAAGAAGATGATAAACTCCAAACTGTCTCTGAAGTGCTCTTTTGAATCATACCAAGAATTATTTGACTGGAGCCAGAAATCACGTGAGGCACCATTGTATCACTCGAACTGTACAGACAATCAAGACTCAGTACCAAGGTCTCTGCACCATTTAATTTGCTGCTACTGCGATAAGCTGCAGGTGTCCATCTTAACCGGTAACTATCTTCTACAAACATAGGCTATGGACAGTCATTCTGCTTTACATGCTTTGTCCATA